>NW_004444156.1:2808720-2809900 GCF_000243295.1 Trichechus manatus latirostris
CACAGTTGTATCCAAGTGTTTGTCTTCAGTTCCACTGATCCTGTCTTCCACTGTTTCAAATCTGCTTCTCAGCCCTTCTATGACACTGTCCTTTTCTGAAATCTTGTTGTTTACCTTCTGGATTTCTAATTGTTGTTTCAGTATAATTTCTAGTTGTGAATTTATTTTGGCATTTTGTTCCTGCATTATTTTCCTGAATTCTTCCAATGTTTTTGTCTGTATTTTCCAGGAATTTGTCTATTTTTTCCTCATTTTTGTCTGCTTTTTGCTTCAGTTCTTGGAGAATTCTGAGTAGTAGAGGTTTGAATTCTCTATCATGTTGTTCTAGTGCCTTTTCTTTCACTGGAACGTCATTTGGTATTTTATTTTCGCCGCCTACTGGAACCATCCTGTCCTGTTTTTATATATATTATGATATTGTCTGCTGTCTTTGGGGCATTCAGTAATTATTTTTCTTGTTTATTGATTGTAGATTTGTTTGTTTCTCCCCCCCCCCTTCTTTTTAATTTGGCTATGTCTGAGCAGGCGGGCTGTGTGTTGTTTGTTGCTTGCTCATCTGTGCGCTCAATACTTTTCGCCTCCTTCATCAACTGGCAGGGTGAGTCACTCAGATATGGTACGGCAGGGCAGTTCTAGCTGAAGAGGAGTTACTGGGATAGGTTGTTTGCAGCACTTACTACAGCCACCAGGGTGGGTAGGTAATAAGTGCAGGGCAGGTTCCAGTGGGCCGTGCCTGTGCTGCTTGGTGGTGTGATGTTAAGCGCATGGTGCAGGTAGGAAGGATGTAGCGGGGAGATTGTTATGTGTGGAGCTAAGATGGATATGGGAGAGAGGAGAGAGAAACAGGAGCCAAAAACATACAAACAAACATAAAAGAATGCTAGGGGAGCTTGCCATTGGAGTGGAGAGATGAGAGACTATGAAATGCAGAAAAACAAAAAGGGGAAGAGGAAGAAAAAAAGGAGAAGAAAAGAATGAATAAATAAAAATCAGTAAGGTTAAAGAACAGCAAAGTTCCCAGGTATCCCACCGATGCAGCTATGAGGTCTGGGGAAGTTGTTCTCAGGTGTTGCAGTACAGCCTGGCTAGAAGGCATAGAGGTATACAATGCCAGGTGTTCAGGGAACAGAAAGAGAAGTAAGATATAGAGAGACGAGAAACTGAGTAATGAAGAAAGACA
>NW_004444156.1:2810678-2853193 GCF_000243295.1 Trichechus manatus latirostris
CCATTCTCTGTCAGTTTTCTCACTCCATTTGGTGCTTGGCTGAGTTCTTTATCTCTTCATTTGATGTTTTAGGGTTTCAGGATTGTTGTTTTCTCTGTTCGGCTTAGTTTTTCAGATCTTTGCTGTGGAGGGAAGGCGTGGTGCTTCTGCCTAGAGTGCCATTTTTCTGTAGATTTTTTCTTAAGAATGAGAAGACTCATACACAAATTTTGCATCCTGTGAACAGGGGAAGTTCTACTTTGTCATATAGGTCACTATGAGTTGGAATCAATTTGATGGCACGTGACAACGGGCATCCAATAAACTGAGTAAACCAGTGGTTGTCTAGTCGATTCTGACTTGAGACCACGTGTGTCAGAGTAGACCTGCACTTTGTAGGGTATTCAATGGCAGATTTTTTTGGAAGTAGATCACCAGGCCTTTCTTTTGAAGCACCTCTAGGTGGACTCCAACCTTTCGGTTAGCAGCTGAGTGCATTAACCATTTACATCACCCAGGAACTCTAATAAACTGAGTAGCCTACATCGTAAAAGATCTTTGGGACAAGATTGAATGCATAAAATATTCCATTGAAACATCATGAATTCCAAACAAAAACATTTTTAAAAACTAAAATATACCTAAAACAACCCAGAAAACTGAGGAACTCCTAACTGCAAAGGACTAAGAGCCAAACTATTCAATTTACAGTTCTTAACACCAGCGCATTTTCTGGGTGATTTCTATGAAGTCAATTATGTCATTCATTAGAAATGTTGCTGCTGAACTTATCAATATATAATTGTGATGGATTAAAATAAAATATCAATATTTTTCAATATCAAGTGTGAAAAATAATATATTGTACACCTGTGACTCTATCACCCATCTTAAGTTATAAAACATCACAAACACAGTTGCAATCCTCTGTGTCCCCCTTAACAATCACATTCTTGTTTATCTCTAAGGTATTCCTATCTGGAATTTGGTGTTTGTCATTTCCACGCACGTTTTTATAGTCTTATTACACACCGAAAGCTGAAACAGCACTCTTTTCCGTATTTTATCTTCAGGATTTGTTGAATTGATTGGATGTGGGGTATGAGAAAAAGAGGAGTCAAGGATGATTCCAAGATTTTTTTCCTTGAACAGCTGGAAGAAGGATTGTCATTTGTGGACATGGGGAAGATTTGGAGAGAGAAGGATTTTTTGGCAGGGGAAGAAGAATCACAAGCTCAGTTTTGGACATGCTAAATTTGCTATGCCTCTAAGATATCCAAGTCTAGATGTCAAGTAGGCAACTGGATAGTACATAATGATTTAGGGTATGGACATCTTAAATTTTATTATGGACCACAAACTGTTCTCCAAATTATTTGTACCAAATTACATTTTGTAGTGCAGTGACAACACTTGTCAGAATTTTTCCTGTTGATAATCTGATGTTACCATCTGATATCTCACTGTTGATTGTATTCTTTTTCAATAGCAATACTCCTGGCCTAAGCCATCTGGATCTTAACTTTACAAGTGCCATGTTTTCATAACCTACAGGTTATTGGTAATGTTGTCCTGGTTTCCAAAACCAAAGAGGTCAGCAAATGGTATATACCGTATATTGATATCCTTAAAAATGAATGACAAAATGAATAGCTGGCTTAGTTGGTACATCGTATATATTTGTATAATCTTTTGAAGAATCGGGAATTTCAATAGATGAGATTGCAGAGACTTGATATGGCTAATCTTATTTTGGCTTTTGATGATCAAAGTCTCAGAAATTTAAACTAACTGGAGGTAGTGCTGGGCTTGATCATAAACAGAAAGGATTTAATTACTTTAATTACATGTATTAGTTAAAACTTTATTGTTGTTGTTAGGTGCTGTCGAGTTGGTTCTGACTCATAGTGACCCCATGCGCAACAGAATGAAACACTGCCCGGTCCCACACCATCATCACAATCATGTCATATTTGAGACTATTATTGCAACCACTGTGTCAATCTATCTCTTTTTTGCTGATCCTCTGCTTTATCAAGCACGACATCCTCCAGGGACTGGTCCCTCCTGATAACGCGTCCAAAATATGTGAGTTGAAGTCACCAGCCTCACTTCTAAGGAGCAGTCTGGCTGTACTTCTTCCGAGACAGATTTGTTCGTTCTTCTGGCAGTGGTATAGTCAATATTCTTGGCCAACACCGTAATTCAAAGGCACCAATTTTTCTTCAGAATTCCTTACTCATTGTCTAGCTTTCACATGCATATGAGGCAATTGAAAATACCATAGCTTGGGTCAGGCACACCTTAGTCCTCAAGGTGACATCTTTGCCTTTTAACACTTTAAAGGGGCCTTTTGCAGTAAATTTGCCCAATGCAATACGTCATTTGATTTCTTGACGGCCGCTTCCATGAGAGTTGATTGTGGATCCAAATAAAATGAAATCTTCGACAACTTCCAGATTTTCTCCATTTATCATATTGTTGCTTATTGGTCCAGTTGTAAGGACTTTTGTTTTCTTTATGTTAAGGTGTTACACCTTAACATATAGTTGAAATTTACTAGGATAATAATGATTACCTAATAGGCATCTTGGGGCCCTGGTGGTGCAGCGGTTAAGGGTTTGGCTGCTAACCGAAAGGTCAGCAGTTCAAATCCACCAGCTGCTCCTTGGAAACCCTATGGGGCAGTTCTACTCTGTCCTATAGGATCCCTATGAGTTGGAATTGCCTCGACGGCAATGGGTTTGGTTTGGTTTGGTTTGAATAGGCATCTTATGATCAGATACGAGTAACCCTACTTAGAATATTGAAGTACATGCTTGGACTATTGCTGGATTCCAGTTTCACTGCAATGAATGGGTGTTTCAAAGTGTTTTTTTGTCTTTTTCTTTTGATTAGGTACACATTTACCTCACAGTTTAATCTGAATATGGAGATACACTTGGGCCGTGATTCATAAATCGTGAATAGTTTGTCTTGTTTGTAATGTTTGCTGGAGAAAAGCCCAGATTTTAAAGCATTTTGACTATGTTAATTGACCAGCATTAACCTACTGAAACAAAGGGAATAATAACCATAAAGGATAACACAGCCTTTTTTTCACGTAGAAAATATATTGTTGACATTATCAGGCTGTCATTTTCTTTGAAGCTATTTGGGATATGAACTCCAAGCCCGCTAGAATTTTTTTTTAAATGTGGAAATTCCACTCCTTCCATTTCTGAAGCTTGTTGGTAAACTACACACAATTAGTAAATTAGCAATTACAGTCATTAACCACTGAAATACACGGACAGAAATCAGATGATTTGAGTTATAGTTCAGTCTCTATTCCTAATTATTTTTTTTAAAAAAAAAAACGTTGCCGTCGAGTTGATTCTGACTAACAGTGACTCTACAGGACAGAGTAGAACTGCCCTATAGGGTTTCCAAGGAGCAGCTGGTGGATTCGAACTGCTGACCTTTTGGTTAGCAGCCAAGCTCTTAACCACTTTGCCACCAGAGCTCCAATTATTTATCTAGTACTAGGCAAATCATTCCAGACTTTATCTCAGTGTTCTTATATTTAAATGATTTAACATGTGATTGTCATAATGAAGTATTTTGAAAGAATAAGTGAAAACATAAGGCTTAATTTTTATAATCTTAAAGGTAATTTTAAACTAAAATTGTTCATGGATTTTTCACTAACTCAGAAATTTGAGACAGGAGAGAACAGGGAAAGTAAGCAGTGTAAATTCTGAACTAGGACACGAGATTGTGAAACGTTAAGCAATCAGAAAAATATATAAATTCTGATTTGTTTTTGCTTAATGTAATAACTCAAGTTGCTAAATTAATTTGCATATCATTTGCATGCCTGAATTCTATATAACCTCAATTATTACACCCGAACTTTTCTTCCATCAGCTTTTTTCTCTCTTGTTGAGGTTTTGTTGGAACTGTGCAAGAGTAAAGGAGAAAAACTGAGTTTTTCCAGTGCTATTTGTGGTTATAACTGGTATTTGTACAATGTGGGTGAAGTGATTGTGTATAAAGTAGAAATGCCTTCAAGTGACTGGCTGGCTTCCATCCCATTGTTTCCCTCAATCCTCCCGTTAGCTAGAATCACTTCATCTACATTTGTATGTTTCATTATAGCCAGGTTCTTGGACCAATTGGTTTCTATTTAGGCCAAATTTAAGGAAGACCAGGCCAGCAGCTTAGCAGTCCAGCACTCAGTCCAACAATTTATTTCCCTATCCTGGACCTAGCACAAGCTTAGTCACTAACATGTTATCTAATCAGGCCTGAGGCTCTCTCTCCTGCTCTGTTTTTTTGCACTTTTTGAATCAATGGTTCTATCTTTTACTTGCCTAAACTCTTGAAGGGTAGGGTTTTCTCCCCATGCCCCAGTCCCTGTATCTGGGTCCTGATCCCTGGTGCCCTATTTTCCTGTGGAGCATCCCTTTTAAGTAAGCCTAGACTTCCATTGGCCAACTGTCAGGCTCCTTTGCATCACACTTCACTCATCTCCCAGTACAGCGACAACTCCCCAGCACCGAATGTCTCTGCACTTACCAGCCAGCTGTCTATGGGCCTCTTTATTTCTTGCTCCATCTTCCTCTGACATCCTTTTGCCTCTCCACGAGTTCTGTCACCTGCTTCTGGGACCTTAGGACGTGGCCTGCCAATCAATAGATCTGCCTAACCTCTGGGTCCTGGCTCCCGTGGACTGACCCAGCCTGAGTCAAGTGTAAATGCCCCAGGACAGGGAACTCTTTATTCACAGTTTCCTTCCTTATATAAAATTCCTTTCAAAGAAGGATTTGTCTCTTTAGACTGTTGATTGTCTCATGTGGTCAAAAGAACTCAATGTTCTTAGCATTTGGTGCGCTAATAAATAAATAGCATAGAAGATCAAGATCTTTGGAAGAGCAATTAAGAAAACCCAATGCACATCTACACTCTCCTTCTCAAAACAAAAACTCAAAAGGTAACAACAGTGGTGACCGACAAACTCTAAACAACGGAGCATTCCCATCAAAGCCTTTATGACTCCAGAAAGTCACAGTTTGTAATGACGGATGAACATTGGGCATGGACTTCGGTAGACTGGAGACACCACAAGAAAGCTAGTTAATAACATTATACCAATAATTAAATTAATGCCCCCCCCAAAAAAAGCAAAGCATGAATTTTACGGCCCCTAGAATTGACAGTTAACTGAATTTACTTACTCTTGTACCTTCTTGTGAAAATGTTAACTTTAATCCAGTATTTATGGTCTGCTCACCTGACGTATTCCTTTGATTCTAAGTAGACTGCTTTTTGCCATTTTTAAAAAGTTAAGATATACTTACTTGTGACTGTAAGCCACCCGGAAGGGGGCTTATTTTGTAGGCAAATATAGGCGGAGCCATATGGAGCTTGAAAACCTGTGGCACTGTTTTGAATGATAGGTATTTCTACATGAAGAAAATTATTTGTCCCCAAGATTACTGGCAATCTAAAAATTTTTCATAAAATCTGACAGAATGACTCAATTTTATTTCGCTCATAGGGAAAACAATAAAGAAAATTTTCTTCTGTGGAAAAGACATATAAATGCAGAGTTTAGACTATTTAAGCAAATGATCGCATTAGGAAGTTTTTACTGCCCTCTGGTGTCAGTTCTGGCAGAAAATAAAAAGTACAATTACCGTAAAAAAATGGCTCAAGGTGAATTTGTTGAACAAATCGGTTGGGGGAAAAAAAAATGGCGCCTCTAGTTATGTAACTTTACAGCCAGTAACGCTAATGCTTACTTCATGTTTGCAAGCAATAATCTGTCCAGCTAAAAAAGCACCACGAGAAAAGTACGTAAGGTGAGAGGTATAATAAAGTTCATGATTCACGTTATACGTTATACTAAGTTAATACGAAACTACCAGTGTTGCGATTTTTTAACCAATGATGTCTGCTTTACCAGTGCCAAAGTTCACAGCTTTGAATTTAGTTTTTTTATTTATGTAATTTAGGTAAAACAAAAAACCCGTTGCCGTCGAGTCGTTTCTGACTCACAGCAACCCTAAAGGACAGAGGAGAACTGCTCCATAGGATTTCCAAGGAGTGCCTGGTGGATTCGAACTGCCGACCTTTTGGTTAGCAGCCGTAGCTCTTAACCACTACGTCACCAGCATTCCCAATTTAGGTTAAGTGTTCTTTATTAATAAAAGCAAAACTTTTAAAACAAATGATTGAATGGCTTATTTTTTGTAGTATAATCCTAATTTTGAAACGTTATTTTCACTTGGTCGTGTGAAATTAAGAAATGAGAAATAATAAAGGTGAGAGCCGACACTATTGGAAGATTTCTTATGTGCAAGGCGCCGTTTCGTTTTTTACACACATTATTTCATTCAATTTTCATAAAACAAAAAGGCGTCGGCACTATTATAATTTCCATTCCGCAAAAGAAGAAACTGAGTCACAGAGAGGTGAAGGAACTCGCCTAAGGAGACACCATGGCTAAAAGATGGTGTCTGATTTCAGGGTCCCTCCCTTTAACCTTTTCGCCCAGGAAAATCCTACAATGAAGGAGGACGAATTTATAGAAATGATAATGGACGTAACATGGTAGTATGTTTGTTGACTCCCGCTAACTCTGCCCACTCATCTCATTGCTATTTTCTGCTGTATTCTTGCGCCAGCAGCCGGGCCTGTGCATGAATAACAGACCTTCGGCACCCAGTATGGTTCATCAAGTCTGTTTTCTTCATTAGAGAAGTTCTGCCTTCTTTGGTAACATCGCACTGGAGACATGTGGGCGTGTCTAGCTTTACCGAATGCGTGTCAATGGAGCCTACGTCTTAGACCAGATGATTTATTTGGGGAGTAACCTTGCGGTTGGCCTCTGCACACCTTTTAGTTGTACTGCCAGACAAACGGGATTTTTCTAGTTTAGACACTTTCAACCATCATCAGCGGCTCATGCTCAAACATATACACATTTTCACAGTGCTTTCCATAAATCAATTTCACATGTTAAATTTCCCTGGTGCCTATTATTTCCATAATCCTCTATCGCAACCAGTTTGCTGTTTGTTCTCCTCTGCGCCTTCCCTCTGAGTTAGCACAGATCCGCCATGACAACAGATGTACTGGGGGGAACACGTTAACAGGACCACTGTTTGTGATTCTGGGATGCTTTTTGCCTTGTAACTACTTGGTAACACTTTACCTCAGGTTCTAGAAGGGCTGACTATAACCTGAAAACTTATCTCCACCCACATCAAAATAAAACCCAAAGTCAACACCAATCATTAGATGTTCACAGCACCAGATTCTTACCTGACTCGAGGAGTTGGGTTTCCAGTGACTCTGCACTCCAAATAAACTCTGCTTCCTTCTGCCACTTCCTGGCTCCTCAGCTTTTGGATGAATCGAGGCGCGGACGGGCAGTGGAGTGCACTCTGGGGTGGTGGGTGAGAGACGCTACTGCGTGGCACGGCCCGGTCCTGGTGGGCCTGGTAGCAGTGCCTGGCCTCGGGCACCTTCACCTCTGTTTCTGACTCCTGTTGGTCTTCTGTGGGGCTATGGCTGGCTGAGGCACTCATCAGGGCCGACGGCTGGGTTTTAGGAGACAGGTACCCACTGTCTGGTGATGAGGACTCCCCATTTGGGCTTCTGTTTCTCGGCTTTGCAGCTTCTCTAAATATGGACGTCAGCTCTTCAATGAAATTAGCTGCCTTGTCACACAGCTGGCTCTGCGGGCCAGTCTTACCTTGATACCTTGGTTTGGGCTTTACGGTGGTGTTTGGAGTTTTTCCACCCCGTTTTTCAGCCTTTCGGAGGCTCCGGATGTAGCTGGGCCTGGCAAGCAGGGGTGATGAGGCAGGTTTCCTCTTTGAAACAGGTGAAGAGATACTCTGAGTTTGTTCTTCTGCCAGAGGCTGGGCAGGTGTTGGCCTGGTCTCCTGGGGTCTTCCTGAGGAGGTCTGCTCACCCAGCTTGGCCTCCTGATGGGAAGGATTTTCACAGAGGCTGACAGGAGAGGTGTTGAAAATCTGTGAGACCTCCTTTTCCGAGTCAAAATCTTCCGTTTGAGAGTTGGCTATAGCTCTCCGGGCCAGGTCAAGACTCTTGTTTATCTCTTCCTGGCTGAGAAAAGCAGATAGCTCGGGGAAGAAGTCAGCATTCTTGCCTTCTTCCTGCACGTCTGACAGGGAATCGTAGAAAGAATCATGGGAGGAAGTCTCTGACATATCTGAGCAGTCTTCATACACTCTTTGTCTGCTTTCGACAGGAAGGCCAGAGGCACTGAAAATCAGCTTTCTTCTCGTGTTCTGAAAGACAGCATAGATGGAACTGCTGTTAGTGGTAAAGGAGTTTTTTTAAAAATTTTTTTATCACAATCTCCTCTAAGTGAAGAGAAGCATTAAAGTGAACAAGTATACTTCTTATTATCATTTTTCTCTAATGTATAAGTTGGAAGAAGCATCAAGATGAAGTAGGTACAATTTTCACTTTTAATTTAATAAATGCCCTGTTAGTGAAGATCAAGTACCTTACTAACCCACCAAGAAAACCCACTGCCCCCGAGTCGATTCCAATTCATAGCCACCCCACAGGGTTTATGAGGTTGTAAATCTCTGTGGAAGCAGACTGCCACATCTTTCTCCCACGGAGCTGCTGGTGATTTTGAACTGTCAACTTTTTGGTTAGCAGTCGATCGCTTTACCTTACCTACCAGGGTTGCTAATTCAAGACAACATGTGTAGTAGGCACGGTGAGTGACGTAGGGGATTCTCATGCACTTCCCAGAGTCTCCTGTTTCCCTTTCTACGTTCTTCCTTATTAAAGTTCTAGCTTCATTGAATGTTAGAGTATTATATTGATATTTTTAGTCAGTTTGATTCTGCTCATCTGCCCCTAAACCAAGGAGCCCTGGTGGCGTAATTGTTAAAGCAGTTGACTGCTAACCGAAAGGTTGACAGTTGGAAACCACCAGTGGCAGGGCTGCATGGGAGAAAAACACGGTAGTCTGCTTCTGTAGAGATTGACAGCCTTGGAAATCCTGTGGGGTCACCATGAGTCGGCATTGACTTGATGGCATTGGGTTTGGTTTTGGTTTGGCCCTAAATAATTTGGTTTTCATTTTTTATTTTCAATGAAATATTTGAAACTTTATCATCTGACTCTTTTCTTGTGTCCAGCTATGCTCGTTTATATTCATTCATTCAACAATTAATCTGACATAGTTGTCGCTCATTCAACAATTAATCTGACATACTGTCGCTCACCGACAATGTTTCAGGTGCTGGGGATACAGCTGTGTTCTAAACTAGAGGTCGGCAAGCTTTTCTCTAAAGGGCCAGATAGCAAATATTTTGGAGTTTAGTCTCTGTCTGGACTACTCGACTTTGCCCTTGTAGGCATAGACAATATGGAAATGAAGGAACACGGCTGTGTGCCAATAGAAATTTATGAACGCTTAAATTTGAATTTGATATATTATTTCTATGTCAAAAATATTATTCTTCCTTGGAATTTTTTGTAACTCCTTAAAAATGTAAAAAGTATTCTTTGGTTGCAGGCCATACAAAACCAGGCAATGTGCTAGATTTGGCCCATGGGCTAAAGTTTGCTGACTCTTGATCCAGACTGACAACGTCCTTGTCTTCAAGGAGCTAAAGTCATGTGGGGCGGTAAAGGGAGGAAGTGGAGCAGACATTAAACAAATAATACGTAAATGATATAAATGTCTGATAAGGCCTCAAAAGAAAGTAAAAAGAGCTATGAGGACTGCAAGCGTCTAATCTTATCTTCAAGGACACGTAAGGAAACCATGTGCCTTCTCTAGGACATTTATATAGCGACATCACCAGAATTAAATAAAAAGCTTTTCATTATCTGCAAAATAATTGAGCAGCAGTTTAAATCCCATTGCTATTTTGAACTAAATATTTTGAGGTAATGACTCCCCTGTTACTCGTAAGTGTGCTGTTCTTTTCCTAGATATTGTTCATAAAATAATAGGCAGGACGGTCTAGAAAGTTTTAGAAGATGGGAAGGGAGAGACTCTGGGGCCAAATGTATGTTTTTGTGCTAAAAACAAAGCAGACCATATTTTCATCTCTTGCAAATTTTTTTTCCCCCTTGGAAGAGCAGCTGTTTTCTTGTCCTGAGGGAAATTCAGACTTTACATTGAACTTAGTTCTGAGAGAAATTGGGAAACATTTTGTCTCAGTCACACCTATAGCTGAAAATCCAGTTAGGTAATTGAAATAAACCTTGCGATTCTTGAATTGACCAATTTCTGAAACAGAAGCTGGGACAGAAAATAATGTACTCATGGAGTATCTACTCCATGCCAAACAGTGTATTCGGTACTGAGATATAATTTTGGAAAAGACACGGTTTTTGCCTTCGTGGAACTTACAGTCTACAAGGGATACAAATAAGTAAATAGGCATATATAACCTAGTTTGTCAAGTGTTATGATGTGAGAAGAACAAAGGGCTATGTCAGCACCTACAAAGGACACTGGGCTTGGGATCAGGAAAAGTTTTCTGGAATAAATGAAGCCTAAAGGGTCACCTGAAGGACAAAGAGGGGTCAGTCAGGTAAAGACGATATTAGTAGAAACACATACAAAAACTCCCAGCTTGGAGAAGGCATGGAAGACTGGAGTAACTGAGACAAGTTCAGCTGAATAGAATCTAGCTCAGTATGGGGAAAATGGTTGGAGGTAAGGCTGTCAGGCTGTGGCAGCAGAGGTAGCCACACATGAGCATTTTCGTGGCACAGTTTTGGCTGGGTGGTCTCCAGGCTTCATTCTGTGGGTTACCTCAACTCCTATTAATAAATCTCTTTGTGCTTACGTTGGCCAAATAATATCTCTGTTGCTTGCCACTAAAGAACACAATTGATTGTTCCAGTTGTTAGTGCCGTGGAGTTGGTTCCGACTCATAGCGACCCTAGGTACCACAGAACGAAACACTGCCTGGTCCTGCACCATGATCACAATCATTGTTATGCTTGAGCCCATTGTTGCAGCCACTGTGTCAGATCATCTTGTTGAGGGTCTTCCTTTTTTTTGCTGACCCTGTACTTTACCAAGCATGATGTCTTTCTCCAAGGACTAGTCCCTCCTGACAACATGTCCAAAGTATGTAAGCCGTAATCTCATCATCCTTGCTCCTAAGGAGCATTCTGGTCGTACTTCTTCCAAGAAAGATTTGTTCATTCTTTTGGCAGTCCACGGTATATTCAGTATTCTTTGCCAATGCCACAATTCAAAGGCATCAATTCTTCTTCGGTCTTCCTTATTCATTGTCCAGCTTTTGCATGCATATGATGCGATTGAAAATACCATGGCTTGGGTCAGGCCCACCTTGGTCTTCAAGGTGATATCTTTGCTTTTCAATACTTTTGCAGCATATTTGCCCAGTGCAATGTGTCTTTTGATTTCTGGACTGCGGCTTCCATGGGTGTTGATTGTGGATCCAAGTAAAATGAAATCCTTGACAACTTCAATCTTTTCTCTGTTTATCATGATGTTGCTTATTGGTCCAGTTGTGAGGATTTTTGTCTTCTTTATGTTGAGGTATAATCCATACTGAAGGCTGTGGTCTTTGATCTTCATCAGTAAGTGCTTCAAGTCCTCTTCACTTTCAGCAAGCTAGGTTGTGTCATCTGCATAAAGCAGGTTGTTAATGAGTCTTCTCCCAATCCGGATGCCCCATTCTTCTTCATATAGTCCAGCTTCTCAGATTATTTGCTCAGCATGCAGATTGAATAGGTATGGTGAAAGGATGCAGCCCTGACGCACACCTTTTCTGACTTTAAACCATGCAGTATCCCCTTGTTCTGTCTGAACAACTGCCTCCTGATCTATGTACAGGTTCTCATGAGCACAACTAAGTGTTACGGAATTCCTATTCTTCACAATATTATTCATACTTTGTCATGATCCACACAGTCGAATGCCTTTGCATAGTCAACGAAACAGAGGTAAATATCTTTCTGGTATTCTCTGCTTTCAGCAGGATCCATCTGACATCAGTAATGATATCCCTGGTTCCACGTCCTCTTCTGAATCTGGCCTGAATTTCTGGGAGTTCCCTGTTGACACATTGCTGCAGCTGCTTTTGAATGATCTTCAGCAAAATTTTACTTGCATGTGATATTAATGATATTGTTCGATCATTTCCACATTCGGTTGGATCACCTTTCTTGGGAATAGACATAAATATGGATCTCTTCCAGTCAGTTGGCCAGGTAGCTGTCTTCCAAATTTCTTGACATAGATGCGGGAGCACTTCCAGTGCTGCATCCGTTTGTTGAAACATCTCAATTGATATTCCATCAGTTCCTGGAGCCTTGTTTTTCACCAATGCCTTCAGTGCAGCTTGGACTTCTTCCTTCAGTACCTTCGGTTCCTGATCATATGCTACCTCTTGAAATGGTTGAACATCGACCAATTCTTTTTGGTATAATGACTCTATATATTCCTTCCATCTTCTTTTGATGCTTCCTGCATTGTTTAATATTTTCCCTGTAGAATCCTTCACTATTGCAACTCGAGGCTTGAATTTTTTCTTCAGCTCCTTCCGCTTGAGAAATGCCGAGTGTACTCTTCCCTTTTGGTTTTCTATCTCCGGTTCTTTGCACATGTCTTTATAGTACTTTACTTTGTCTTCTTGAGCCTCCCTTTGAAATATTCTGTTCAGTTCTTTTACTTCATCATTTCTTCCTTTTGCTTTAGCTACTCGACGTTCATGAGCAAGTTTCAGAGTCTCTTCTGACATCCATTTTGGCCTTTTCTTTCTTTCCTATCTTTTTAGTGACCTCTTGCTTTCTTCATATATAATGTCCTTGATGTCATTCCACAACTTGTCTGATCTTTGGTCATTAGTGTTTAATGCATCAAATCTATTCTTGAGATGGTCTCTAAATTCAGGTGGGATATACTAAAGGTCGTACTTTGGCTCTCGTGGACTTGTTCTAATTTTCTTCAGTTTCAACTTGAACTTGCATATGAGGACTTGATGGTCTGTTCTGCAGTTGGCCCTGGCCTTGTTCTGACTGATGATATTGAGCTTTTTCATCCTCTCTTTCCACAGGTGTAGTAGATTTGATTCCTGTGTATTCCATCTGGAGAGGTCCATGTATACAGTTGCAGTTTATGTTGGTGAGAAAAGGTATTTGCAATGAAGAAGTCACTGGTCTTGCAAAATTCTATCGTGCGATCTCTGGCATCATTTCTATCACCAAGGCCATGTTTTCCAACTACCAACCCTTCTTTGTTTCCAACTTTCACATTCCAATCACCAGTGATTATGAATGCATCCTAATTGCATGCTCGATCAGTTTCAGACTGCAGAAGCTGGTAAAAATCTTCAGTTTCTTGATCTTTGGCCTCAGTGGTTGATGCATAAATTTGAATAATCGTCTTATTAACTGGTCTTCCTTGTAGGCATATGGATATTATCCTATCACTGACAGCTTTGTACTTCAGGATAGATCTTGAAATGTTCTTTTTGACGATGAGTGCAATGCCATTCCTCTTCAAGCCGTCATTCCTGGCATAGTAGACCATATGATTGTCCAATTAAAAATGGCCAATACCAGTCCATTTCAGCTCACTAATGTCTAGGGTATCGATATTTATGTGTTCCATTTCATTTTTGACGATTTCCGATTTTCCTAGATTCATACTTCATATAGTCCATGTTCCGATTATTAAAGGATGTTTGCAGCTGTTTTTTCTCATTTTGAGTCATGCCACATCAGCAAATGAAGATCCTGAAAGCTTGACTCCATCCACGTAATTAAGGTCAACTCTACTTTGAGGAGGCGGCTCTTCCCCAGTTGTCTTTTGAGTGCCTTCCAACCTGAGGGGCTCATCTTCCGGCACTGTATCAGATAATGTTCCACTGCTAGTCATAAGATTTTCACTGGCTAATTCTTTTCAGAAGTAGACTGCTGAATCCTTCTTCCTAGTCTATCTTAGTCTGGAAGCTCAGTTGAAACCTGTCTGCCATGGGTGACCCTACTGGTATCTGAATACTGGTGGCATAGTTTCCAGTATCACAGCAACACACAAGCCCCCACAGTATGACAAACTGACAGACACGTGGGGAACACAATTGATAGTAGATAAAAAAAGATGATAGTGGTCTCAACAAGTGACATTGGATTGAAAACAGTGCAGTGAACCAGTAGATAGCGGGTAGAACTGACAGAAATTGGTGACTGAATGCAGAGGTGATGCATAGGCAAGGTTACAGGTTTCTTACTGACCAACAGAATGAATGGTGCCTTTGATGTACAAATGGGGCACAAGTAGAGGAACAATTTTTGAGAGAAAAAAAAGCTTAATTTCGATTTGAGTCTTTGGTTCAAAGGATCTCTGAGACCTCTGGTGTTGAAGGTAGTTTGAGATACTGGACTAGACCCTAAGAGAAGTGGGGCTGGATTGAGATTTATTAGCTATGGCAGCACATTAAGCCATGGAAATGGACAAGGTCATGGAGGGACAAAGAGGAAGAAAAAAACATCCTCCAGACAGTGGGGCCGGGTGGAGAAACCAGGAGAGCAGGGTGTCATAGACAACAAAAAGTCAATGTCTTATGAAGAAGGGAGTGTCTTTTGATTTAACAGCTGGGAACATTTAGCACCGTTGGTGGCATCAGTTACAGTGTATGTGATGGGGATGTAAGCTAAATTCCAATGTATGTTGAGAAGTTACAGAAGGAAAGGAAATACTGACTGCAAGTGGTTGACTGTTTTGAGAAGTTTGTGGAAAGGAGGAGGGACAGAAGGTAGTAGCTGGATGAACAACAACACGGAATCTAGTGAGGTTTTTTGTTTGCTTACATTTTAGAATGGGGTCAGGTACGTGTTTCGATGCTAAAGGAGTAAGTCAGTAGAGAGGGGAGAAGCTGAAGACACATGGAACAAAGTGGGAATGATTTTTAGACTAGGTTTCCAAGGAGTGGAAAGAAATGCATTATTATTATAGGACAAATGTAATGTTCAGCTTTAGGTGGGAAGGGGAGCAGTTCTTCCACTGTCAAAAGAGAGAACTATGTGTGTGTGTGTGTGCGTGTGTGTAACAGAAAGAGAGAGGGAAAGAGAGAGAGAAAATCTGGATAAATTTGTAATTTAAAGAAAGGGGAGTTCCTATGTGGAGAATTCTGTTTCCTCTTGGTGCATTTGGAAGGTTATGAAGACAGGAGATGATTTGAGATCACTGTTGTCGAGAAAGGGAGAAAGCTGCCCAAGTAGGATTTATGGGCACTGACAAAGGCCTAGATGAAGTTCACTAAACCTATTGCCGTCGAGTCAATTCCGACTCATAGTGACCCTATAAGACGAGCAGAACTGCCCCACAGAGTGTCCAAGGAGCGCCTAGTAGATTCGAACTGCCAACTTTAACCACTATGCCACCAGTGTTTCCTAGCTGAAGTTAGAAGTGACATGTTTATGGTGTCATTATACCATAGATTATGTACTTTTCTCCACCAGAGCTCAGCAGGCTAGGTACAGGTGTGGAGAAGATCGATGATCCAGGGTTGGGATTTTGCAACATAGGTAAGCTGGAAAGGAAATGGACAAGGCTGTCGAGAGTATTAAGGAAGTGGTAGACCTCAAAAATCTATGCTGGATTGAGATTCATGGGTAGGGTTTTGAAAGTAAAGAGCTTAAAGGACTGAAGATCCAATGGAATTAAAGAAGAGATACAGTGAGAATGACTGAATGAACCATCTGTCAGAGTTGTGTTTCCAAACCATTATGTAACTGCTGCTCACTTGTATGGCTTATCGTGGCCACAGTTGTGTGATTTTTTTGGAGTTAACTTCTGTCTTCTGCATTATACTGTATTTACCACAAGAAGATGGAAAGTCCTTGTTGTATCCTCATGGCTAAGCACAGCACCAGACACGTTTTAGGCATTCGATACACATTTGTTGTACAAATAACCAATGAATGAGCCAATTGTCCCTGTTCGGATTGTGGTTTCTGTTGTCTGTGTTACTTCACAAGCCTATAGAACAGGATTGGCAAACTACAGCCTGAGGACCAAATCCAGCCAGCTGCCTCTTTTGTAAATAAAGTTTTATTGGAACAGGGCCACGTTGACTTGTTTTCGTATTGTCTTTGGCTGTTTTTGTGGAACAATGGTGGAGTTGAGTAGCTGAAACTGAGACCTTATGACCTGCAAAACCTTAAATATTTACTATCTGGCCTTTTACGGAAAAAAGGTTTGTTGACCCCCTGCTATAGAACATTGACTACTTAATAAATTTGTGTAATATCCAAAACAGACTAATAATGATGGTGACGAAAATGATAATGATAATGGCTAACAATGGCCTAGTTACTGTAAGATAAGGCATTGTGCCAACAGCTGTATGTAGACTATTTAATTTAAAATCCCCACAGCAATCCACATTTTGTAAAGAAATAAACTGAGGCTGAAAACGGGAGGAAAATAGATAAGATTCCAACCCAGGCAGTGACTCCAGAGCCCATAATCTTAACCTTACACTTCACAACCATCATGTTAATAATTCCACTACCAAGAATCCAAAGCAATGCATCAGTCCAATGACACCGTGGATCAGACATCAGAGTTCCTCTGTTAATTCCATTATGTTTAGTGCAAAGTGAACATAATACGATAGAATTTTAAAACTTCAAAAAAGAATGATGTAAGGAAGCTTAAAGCAAACTTTTGAATGATGAACATTTTTTTAAATTTTTTTTTTTTTAAAATAGAGAGTGTTTGCTGGAGGCAAATTATCTCACCTACTTATTAACTTATATTTTGGTTTTAAAGAGGCGCCATCTGACAGGACCCAGTTGTCAGGATTAGGTGTAGCTTAAAAACGGCTTGCACGGTGAAAAAGAAAATAATAGCTCTATGGCATATCTGGTTCAGGTTTAACTCACAATCCAGTTATTGCTGCCGGAACATGCATGAGCCCTAGAGAAAGTGCTCATTCAATGTGGGTGAACTAGTGAGGTGTCCAGGTGGCCCAAGCTTACTGGAAAAGTATACTACAGAGATTTCCATGTCCATCAACACCCCAAAATTAAAGGGTCATAATCAAAAAGGATGAAATACAATGACAAACTCTCTATTAATTCCCTAAGATTTCACTTTTTTTTCCCCCCAAACAAGACTCTTGGTAATTTTATACTGGTGGGATAGACACAGCTGGCTCAGTGGTTAAGAGCTTGGCTGCTGTCATGGATTGAATTGTGTCCCCAGAAAAATATCTGTCAACTTGACTAGGTCATGATTCCCAGTATTGAATATGATTGTGTAATCTGATGTGATTTTCTTATGTGTTGTAAACTCTATCACTATGATGAGGTTATACTGATGACATCTACAAGATTAGACAGTGTCTTAATCCAATCTCTTTTGACATATAAAACAGAGAAGTGAGCAGAGACACATGGGAACCTCATACCACCAAGGAAGCAGCGCTAGGAGCAGAGTGCATCCTTTGGACCTGAGGTTCCTGTGCAGAGAAGCTCCCAGACCAAAGGAAGACTGATGACACAGACCTTCCTCCAGAGCCGACAGAGAAAGCCTTCTCCTGGAGCAGACGTCCTGAATTTGGACTTGTAGCCTACTGGACTGTGAGAGAATAAACTTCTCTTTGTTAAAGCCATCCACCTGTGGTATTTCTGTTGGAGCAGCACTAGATGACTAAGATAGCTGTTAACCAAAAGGTCGGCAGTACGCATCCACCAGCCACTCCTTGGAAACCATACAGGACAGTTCTACCCTGTCTTATAGGGTCATTATGAGTCAGAATTGATTTGATGGCCATTTTTGTTTTTTGGAGATAGACACATAAAATGGAATAGCCCAAAAGATCTAATTATACTGCGTTTAATGAGTAAAGAGGAGGTGAAGTAAATGCCAAAAATATCAAAGGATATCTTAGTACATAGAATTGAAAGATTTTGAAATTTGGGGGAACAAGGGGTTCTCCTCCATCTTTAAATCTTCCCCACCCCCTGCCTCTTTATCCATTCTCTTGAATTCCAATTGCCTGGAAATTCCTTTCCTTCCTCTTTATCAATTTCTTATTTTTTTCATCATCTTCATCATCAATAGCTGCGTAATTGTCATCTTCCCTAAAACTCTCACAAGCCACAATTACTCACACTACATGCTCACTTCACTAGTACAAAACAGTCATAGGTCACACACGGCATTAACACAAATTAGGCATAAAATACTGCTTTTTATGATTCTCATTACCCTTAACAAAGTTTGTCATGAAAAAAATCCTTCCAGAATTCAGGACCTGAAAAGCATTCATTCTGTTTTCTGACATTTCTACCATTGGACACTGAGAATTCTGTAACCTTTGATGATTGTCTCCTTGCCATGGATACTAGCAAGCTCAGAGTTAAATACTGTCCAAGAAATACAAATGTTTTTAGTCAGAAATGACTTTGCCTTCTTTCTTGGTTGTATTACTCAGTTGGCATATATTTACTGAGTACCTACTCTGTGCTAGGCTTCTCATTTACAGGCTGGGGACTTAGCTGTGGGTAAAACAGATTCTCTGCCCTAAGGAGTTAGCATTCTAACAGGGAAAACCTGTTGTCGTCCAGTCGATTCTGACTCATAGTGACCCTATAGGACAGAGTAGAACTGCCCCATAGGGTTTCCAAGGAGCACCTGGTGGATTTGAACTGCCAACCTTTTGGTTAGCAGCTGAGCTCTTAACCACTGCACTACCAGGACTCCAACAGGGAAAAGATAGTCAAAAGTAGTAAATTAAGAAAATTTTAGGTTCTGAATTTCTCATATTTGGTTTGGTTTTGGATCTTTTGTTCATTGATTTTGGGCAAATGTACCTGTGTTTCATTGCACATAGCCTCAACCAATCTTCAAAAGTTGTTCCAGTTCCAGTTGCCATGGAGTTGATTCCGACTCATGACGACCTCGTGTGTGTCAAAGTAGAACTACACTCCATAGGGATTTCAGTGGCTGATTTTTTGGAACTGGATTGCCAAGGTTTTCTTTTGAGGCACCTCTGAGTGGACTGGAGCTGCAGAACGTTCCGTTGGCAGCTGAACGCATTAACCATTTGTGCCACTCAGGTACAAATGATGATTCAGCGTACAAATAAAATAAAATAAAATGCATACCGGTGTCTGCAGTCTATAGTTATTTTGGAAGAAGCACCTTGGTGGGAGGCCGATGACAGTTACAGGAGGGGGAAACTCTCAGGCTAATGGTGTATTAGGTGGCCTGTGTCACCTCTTCATGGTGCTCAGAGGGTAAATTCTCCCAGAGAATTTTGACATTTACATATTGCCAAAGTCTAAATCTTATGCAAATATTTGGTGAGACAAAGGTTTGAGAGGGTGGTCAGACACTGTGAGGCATTACAAAGTCCATCAAGCCTGAATTATGAAGGGGCAGACTCTCAGCACCTTGGCTTCTCCCAAACAAATACTGCTTTCAAATTTAAATTCCCATAGTCACCTATTTTGTTAAATATATGGGCATATTTCATCCTTTCTTTTTTTCTTTTTTGAATCTTTTATTGTGCTTTTAGGTGAAAGTTTACATAGCACATTAGCTTCCTATTTAACAGTTTTTATACAAATTATTCTGTGACATTGGTTACAATTTTCACAATGTACCATCATTTTCATTATTTCCATTCTGTTTGTTCTATTTCGGTCTATCTAGCTCCCTGCTCCTCGTTACGTCTCATCTTTGCTTTTGGGTAAATGTTGACTGTTTGGTCTCGTATAGTTGATTGTTTAAGGGAGCACATTCCTCGCAGCTGATATTGTTTATTTCATAAGCCAATCTATTATTTGGCTGACTGGTGACCTCTGGAGGTGGCTTCAGTTCCAAGTTAGAAAGGTCTCTTAAGGCAATAGTCTCAGGGAGTCCTCTAGTCCCTATCAGTCCAGTAAGTCTGGTCTTTTTTAGGAATTTGAGTTTTGTTCTACATTTTTCTCACATTCTAACTGGGACCTTCTATCGTGTCCCTGGTCAGAACAGTTGGTAGTGGTAGCCAGTCACCATCTAGTTCTTCTGGTCTCAGGTTTGATGAGGCTATGGTTTGTGTGGGCTATTCGTCCTGTGGACTAATTTCTTCTTTGAGTCTTTGGTTTCTTTCATTCTCTTTTGCTCCAGACAGGAAGAGACCAATAGTTGTATCTTAGATGGTCACTCTCAAGCTTTTAAGACCTCAGATGATACTCACAAAACTAGGATGTAGCACATTATCTTTATGAACTCTGTTGTACCAATTGACTGAATTGTCCCACGAGACTATGGTCCCAAGCACTTTAACCCAGTAAACCAATCCCACAAGGCGTTTTGATCAGTCTAGGAGGTCTCTGTTATTTCATCCTTTCTTAAGGAATTTTATGCCACTTCATTGAGGTTGTTGTTATTGTTAGGTGCGGTTGAGTTGGTTCCAACTAATAGTGACACCATGCACAACAGAACGAAACACTGCCCAATCCTGCGCCATCCTCACAATAGTTGCTATGTTTGAACCCACTGTTGCAGCCATCTTCTTGAGGGTCTTCCTCTTTTTCACGACCCTCTACTTTACCAAGCATAGCGTGATATCCTTCTTCAGGGTCTGGTCCCACCTGATAACATGTCCAAAATAAGTGAGACGAAGCCTCATTATCCTTGCTTCAAAGGAGCACTCTGGCTGTACTTCTTCCAAGACAGATTTGTTCATTCTTCTGGCAGTCCATGATACAGTCATTATTCTTTGCCAATACCATCTTTCAAAAGCATCAATTCTTCTTCCATCTTCCTTATTTATTGTCCAGCTCTCACATGCATATGAGATGATTGAAAACGCCATGGTCTGGGTCAGGAGCCCCTTGGTCCTCAAAGTGACCTCTTTGCTTTTTAACACTTGAAAGAGGTCTTTTGCTGCAGATTTGCCTAATGCACTATGTCATTTGATTTCTTGATTACTGCTTCCTAGAGCATTGATTTTGGATCCAAGTAAAATGAAATCCTTGGCAACTTCAGTATTTTCTCCCTTTATCATGATGCTGCTTATTGGTCCAGTTGTGAGGATTTTTGTTTTCTTTATGTTGAGGTGTAATCCATACTGAAGGCTGTGGTCTTTGATCTTCATTAGTAAGTGCTTCAAGTCCTCTTGACTTTCAGCAAACAAGGTTGTGTCATCTGCATATCACAGGTTGTTAATGAGTCATCCTCCAATCCTAATGCCATGTTCTACTTCATATAGTCCAGCTTCTCAGATTATTTGCTCAGCCAACAGATTGAATAAGTATGCTGAAAGGATACAACCCTGACACACACATTTCTTGACTTTAAACCACGCAGTATTCCTTCGTTTTGCTCAAACGACTGCCTCTTGGTCTAAGTACAGGTTAGACACCTTTCTTGACTTTAAACCATGCAGTATCTCGTTCTGTTCGAATGACTGCCTCTTGGTCTATGTACAGGTTCCTCATGAGCACAATTAAGCGTTCTGCAATTCTCATGTAACTTATAAATTCCCACTTAATTTATAGATTATTTCTAATTGCTATTTGATGGTTCACAACTTCTCCTTAATATCATCTGAATTCTGTTGGACTCGTGTTCTACCGTGCAATATAGAACGTGTAGATAAGTTGTCACTGAACATTTTATATTTGATATGTGTATCTCACATTCTAAAATAAGCAATCTTATCATCTTAAATTATCTTGGCATTATTGTGCGAAAATTTGTAAAAACATATGTACGTACATATATACACATATACATACATATATATACACATACAAATGATACAAAAGACAGACAAATTTATAAATCATAGTTATATTTGCTTTTAGAGTTGCTGACTTTTGGGGATACGTTATCTGAAAACCAGACCTATGATGTCCAAGAGAATCCTCTACTTTGTCAGCCAAAGTATACTTGCGGGATACCCTCTGTATGCTCCGCATTAGGTAAGGTACTATTGACTCCTGAAATGTAAAATAATTATGAGACATTTCTCTGACTTGGAAGAACTTACAGTCTTTTCAGGGAAGACAAAACATATGCACCGGTCTAGTAGAAAGAAGAATTTAATTACAAACAACAATAGTGACCCTTCATTGAGGACTTACCACACAATGGCTTCTGAGCTACGAGCTTTCACACAGTGAGTGATTTGATCCTCACAACAATCAATGCAATAGACATTGTTATTTCTATAAAACAGCATAACAAGGTTGTTATTTGGCCAAAGTTGTACCATCAGGAAGTGGCCTACTCAGGATTGAAACCCTGTATTTAACTGCAGATTTCACTTTCCCATCAGGTACAATATGGGCAATTCCTTTAAGAATTTAGATAAGGGGAGGAATTTTGCAATCAGATTAGAGAATATTTTATACAGGCATTGAAGAGCTACTACAATTTTGAAAGAAAAAAGTATTTGAAGCTAGAAAAAGGCTAGTTGACACCAAAGATCACTCAATGTCATATGTGCCAGGGACTTTAAAAAGTTCAGACAGGTGAAGTTTTAAATGTCTTAGATGTTTTAAAATGCATTTATACATAGGAATAAATATATGAAAAGATTTGGAAGAACATACAGCAAACAATTAACACTGATTACCTCTATAGTAGGGTTTGGGCAGGGGTGGGGTTGAAGGGTGGGACATTTGAAAGGGATCTTCTGTTGCTTATTTTGCATTCTTTGAAAAAAAAGAGTTGGGATCATGAAAGTTTATTTAAATTTTAACATTTTTATGTCTGCTTTATTTCAGTATTTAAACTATCACTTAAAAAGTAATAAAAATTATTAGTACGAAGATTCAGTACTAAAAATATCTTTAATAAAACCTGAACTATGAAAACGGAAGTTGAAGGTTTAGAACTTTTTCCTGTTTCGGAGCTCATAGGCAATCCCCAGACTAAACCTCTTTCTCTCCCGCTCTCTCTTCCCTCCTCCGCTCTCCTTTTCCTCTTTTGTCATGTTCTTTTCACCACCAAAAGCCCAGTAGGGAAAAAGTCAACATGAAAATTTTTATAAAATAAAATCTTTAGTTTAAATGTGAAGAAATACATGACAATTTTATAATCTATTTTTTAATATATACACATGGATTCTTTTCCTTCTTAATCTTAAAGAAAATTGTCATTACAGGAAGACGTATCATATTTATTCTGCAGTTTTAAATACCAATTTCAGGAAAGTTACGTAATATTTCACATAATGTCCACGACAGCCATACAAAGTATTTAACAGAGAGAATGTTTGATTTTATCTCTGGTGTCCTTTTCATATAATCATCTTTGTCTGCCATATCGAATTAGTTGTGAAGATTTGTAGATTTTACTTTCAAATCATCCATTCCCACTACCATTATCCTAATTGTTTCTCTCACCTATACTCAAAATCTGTTTACCAAATGTATTTCCGTATTTTCTAATATGATGATCTAACAGTCACAAATTATAAGCAGAGCAGCTTCACTCGACCTCTGTTTTCTTGGCTGGAATTCAACCAGGACACAGCCATTAACTCCAGATAGTCTGAATTCCTAACTGGAACTCAGTTATCACAATACCCTTTGAGATCCTCCACACACATAGTATTGAAGAAGTGGGGCCTCTTGTCTTGGCCTTGCAGATTTCAGTTCATATCTCTTAAAGAATTTGTCAGATTTATTTTGAAACCTGACTAATATTTCCCCTCCTACATTCTTTTTTTATGATGTAAAGAAAGCAAAGTGATTGTAATTATCCAGTGTAATCCAGATCCTCACTCTATGTGTAGTATGCTATAGGGCTGGCTTCCGTATTTTTGCTAAATTTTGCTTATTGCTAAAACTGAGAAGCTTAGAGAGAGAAACTTCAGAGACAGGGATGGATACCTTAATCCATACTAGATACTAGAATGCGAGAGAATTAATTTGTATTCAAGGAACGTGTCATAATATCTTTACAGAGCAGATATTGACTAGATACAACTCTTAGTCCTACTTAATCTACTGTTAGCGACAATTTCTCAGAGACCCTAATTTAAAACATCTGAAAGTGAGCATTTAAAGTTTTGCTTTGAGAAAAAATAATACTGTAATGTATTTTTATCATATAATAAGGATTTAATTTCTGTACACATATGACTGCATAGACTTTGAATAGATTGAATATATTGCCAAGAAATGGGCTTTATATGCAGCCACATTATTCATACTAGGAAAGCAATTAGTATTTTTAGCAGATGTTAAAAAGTAACATGAGCCTGAAGTCATTCTGTATCAACCTCATATGCGGATTTAAGACAATTTCACATGTAATTTAAAACAACGTGATATAAAAATATACTATGATGTTTAAATTTGACTAGACTCCAGAGACTTACATTATAATTTCCCCTTAGTAGCTTTCATCTTTTTTAAAAGCAAATATGTAAACTTCATGCCTGGATATGATTTAGAAAACCTGTTATTACTAGCTCGACTGATTGAACTATGTACCGTTATTTAAAAAGTCCTTTGAAAATATAATCAACAACATAAAATCTTGCTAAAACATAAAGTATATCATTTTAATCCATCTGTACTTAGCTTAAATATGGATGAGGTTGCAGATAATTGCATTCTTACTTTCTGTGAAACATAACATACACAAAATCTTGACAAAAGCTGGCTCCATGAATACTTTTAATCTTTTTGGGATTGACAGCAGCCATTTAGCAAGTTTAAGATTATAGTAAAAAATGTAGTTCTCTGACAGCAGAGCCAGCAGGTACATCTTATATTCTCTGTTTTGGAAAGCGAAACTTCTTACTACCATCCCTCTCCAAATAAAAGCAACATCAAGGCATCTTCTAAATAGTATCATAATTTCAGGAGAGCTACTATTATTATAATTTAAGCTATTTGTTTAAAATCGTTAAAACGTTGCACTACTAGTTAGTATTTTCAGATACACCTTACAGACCTTTTCAACGCTTGGTCAGTTTGAAGACTCCAAAAGGAGAGAAATTTCCGATGAGCAGTTCTTCTTCTCTGGGAGAGTAGCAGTTGGCCTTCCCTGTTCATTAAAGACTGCTTGGTCCGTGGTCACTTTGAGGGGACTGTGGCCCCAGATTGCCAACTGTCCTCTTACTCCGCTCAGCTATATTTGGTAACTGAACTCATGTTTCAGCAGACTGCCTCCATCAGGAATTCCAGCAGTGGGCTGGGAAGCAACACCAGGTCTGAAGGCTGGGTTATTAGCAATTAAAGGCACTTAGCGTAGAAAAGAATTATATTTATGGATCTAACAAACATGACATTTCCATGTTCCTCTCTTCTCTGACTTTGAGGCTGGAAATCACGGCCTGTCTTTTTAACGTGTTCTCAATCAGTTAAAGTACAGTGCGTGATTTCCAAATAGAAAAAGTGATACTCATAATGAATGTTCTGCTTACTGTAATCTGCTTTGTGTATTTAAATTTTAGTCATATGGCAGATTATCCTAAAATAGTAACTCCGCTAACTGTTTAAACATTTAGCCACCTGTCAAATTCATTGAGAGTCCCGCCACACTCGTACTTATGCAAGGTTAAGTAAAAACTATTATATGACTATGATGTATGTTAAAGACGTGATCCAAAGTAGGATTAAACAGTCATGAACACAGAGGAATTGAATCTTCTACGTGCTACTACATTAAGTTCTTAGTTCAATGCCTAGCACATCATGAAGGTCCGATAAATAATCGCTGAAGAAGTAAACGTTGACGGGAATAAATTCACTAACCCAACTAGCAAATTTTTATAGGAAACTGTATACCTTTTAAATTGGAGGCACCCAAATATTATATCTATAAAGTCAAATTAAAAAGTCCAAGCAATTATCTGGATAACCTGTCTCTATATATTTAATTCACTTTATAATAGCTTATCTTTTAATTTTAATGAGTCTCTTAAAGACTCATCTTAAAGATTTAATAGAGAGGTAAATATTTATGTATACTTATAATAACTTATAAATAGCGTAAAATTAAGACTAATGTGGTCAGGGATTTCTTTAAATTAGTAATAGATCTGAGACCATTAACTCAAATTGTCAGAATAAAGATGTATTCTTTATGGCAAGATGCTTGTTTCAGACCAGTATGAGACTTCCTACAGCTATAAAAATGTTAACAACCATTTTATCACTTATTCTGCAGCATCTCTTTGTAAAATAGTCTAATACTTTGATCCTTCACATAACAAATACAGGTAACATGAACAGAATGCTTTTCTGTTCCAAGGTCAGCTAGCAGACCAAATCTAAAGGGGAAAATATAATCACACAAAAACTCCCAGTTAGAGTAACTTGGAATTGAAGTACTGACTCTCCCTTTGTCTGAATAATACCTTACCATCACATTTGATCCACTTTCTTATCTAAAAAGTTTTTTTTTACTGATAGTGGAAAGCTTATGACCTTTTGCTCTTTTTCTTTATACTACGGTTTTCTGCAAAATTGCTCCTTTATAAGTGGTCCTTGAAACTGCCTACTTTTGAGGAAACTTCAGCGTGACCATTTTAGCTGTTATATTCATTAATCAATGTTTTTAAAACCTATTGGCAGGGGATACCTTGGTTGATTAAACCAATGCGTTTACATCTGCTCCTTACCAAAACCCAACAAGATAAGAGTAAAAATCCAAAAGAACAGAAATTGAGAAGACAGTAAATAATGTCAGAAATCAACAAATTATTGGAAAATTGTATGAGTATGGTATACGTTAATGACATAGCCCATAGTGAGATTAAATAGTCACGAACATATAGGGACTGAATCATAAGGGTGAGTGGTCCAACTAAATTATAAAACATAAATGATTGCAGAAGGAAATGTTGATGAGAAGCAAGTGACTCACCCCACAGAGTCCCAGAAACGCTCAGGAATTGGAAGCACCAGGCCCCTCCTTAAAGATAATTTTATTTGGCAACTCTGGATATTACTGGGGGTGAGGCAAGAGCTGAAAACAGGGAATCGGTTGAATTAGTTGAAAGAATGAACCCTTAGAGCAGTTAGACCCTATTTTCCCATTTCCACTTCAGGCAGCCAGGAGACTACTTCTTCCCATGCCTGAAAAAGATGAGAGATTGATTCTCTGCAAAACTTAAACCAGACAGTCTCCAGTCCCAGAGACATAAAACACAGAAGACGGTGGGGGTGAAGGTGGGGGATGTGACACTGAAAGAAATTTGGGGGAGTTGGATTGGAGGAGACACAGAGGCTTCAACTGTATTTGTAATATTTTATTTCTAAAAAAAGGATGATGAGAATATAGAAAGATGGTAGCATTTGATACATCTTGGTAATGTTGTGGGTATTTGTTACACTAATCTCTGAACTTTTTGTGTTTGAAGAATGTCATAATCAAAAATTAAACAAAAAACCTCTGTTGTGTCCTATGGCAAAATGAATATAGAAGAGATTATAGGAGTCAAAATATTATAATATTACTTTGGTTATGGAATAAGTTATTGACATTAACTTAACAATAGCATATATACAATGAATCTGTTATTAATTTTACCAATTACTATTCGTATCCATTTTAAAATAAATGGTTGCTAAATTATTCTTAACAGAACGATAAGTACATGCTGTTGTTGTGGTTTCTTGCCATGGAGTCAGCACCGACTCATAGAGACTTTACGTATGATAGAACAAAACATTGCCTGGTCCTGTGTTATCCTCACGATCTTTGGTATGTCTGAGCCCATTGTTGCAGCCGCCATGTCAATCCATCTCATGGAGAGTTTGCCTTATTTTTGCCGACTCTCTACCAAACATGATAGCCTCTTCTAGCTGTTGGTCTTTCCTTATGACGTGTCCAAAATAAGTGAGACAAAATCTCACCATCCTTGCTTTTAAGGGGCATTCTGGTTGTATTTCCTCCAAGACAGATTTGTTTCATCTTCTGCCCATGTATGGTATATTCAATATTCTTTGTCAACACGACAATTGGAATGTTTCAATTCTCTTTTGATCTTCCTCTTTCATTTTCCAGCCTTACGTTTATATGAGGCTATTGAAAAGACCATGACTTGGGTCAGATGCACTTAGTCATCAAAGTGACGTCTTTGCTTTTTAAGATTTTAAAGAGGACTTTTGCAGTAGATTTTCCCAATGCAATATGTCATTTGATTTTTTGACTGCTACTTCCATGGACGTTGATTGTTGATCCAAGTAGAATGAAATCTTTGATAACTTCAGTGTCTTCGCCATTTATCGTGATGTTGTTTATTGGATAACTCCATCTTTGTCTCAATATTTTCAAAAGGTTTTATTGTTGTATTATTAACAGTAAATGGTTTAGGAGTCAACAATTTTTTCCCCTCTAGATCAGACTGTACCCAGGCAATGATTTTTGTAAATCCCAAGCTAACTTTAAAACCCCACCTGAATGTATGTGTTGAGGTAAAACACACTCATGCTAAAATTTTTCTTTTATTAAAAGATTACCAGAAAGATAAATGTTTATGCAGTTCCTAGAAATAGAAGAGATGGGCATGAATTTAATAAACATAATCATAATGAGTTATTGATAAATTAGTGAATCATTTCTTTTTTGTTGCTATGGAGTCATTTGAATGAAAATACAAGTTTTTCCCTCTTTCAGGAAATGTAGATGTGTTTTATTACGTTTGGGACCTTGTTGTCACAGGGAGAAATTCACTCCTTTTTTGTACAAATAACAAGGTACAAGTTGTAGGTGTAGAAGTCCTGAAATGACATTGATTTCCATGTACGATTGAAATAATCCTAGGAGTTGGATTCTCTACAGAGAGATAGGGGCTAGTGCTTCTAGGAGAAGACAGGACACCTCCACCTGGCCCCAGCCCGGGAGACAGGAGGATTCTCAGACCCTGGAAGGACAGAGGGGTGGTGGGTTCTGTGACTGGCCAGGATGCTCATGCCAGATAGGAAAGTGCCCAGCCATAGCAGGACCTTGGCAGAGATACCTGGACACTGAGCACTGGATGTCATGGCTTTGGGAACTGCAGTGAAAGTGGTGGGTTCCTCCACTTTCCAACAGACTGTGTGAGGGCTAACACAGTGGTTCTCAGTGGCCTCTCCCACATTTCCCTGGATTGCCTGGTCCCTAAATCCTGGTTTAACCCATGGAAGGGAGGAAGCCATGAGAAGAACAAAGAAAGCCAAAAAGCTTATGAGCCCGAGAGGGTCTCAGAGCTGGATATGATTTCATTCAAAAAGATAGGGAAACGTGACATTTATTGTATGTTGTGCTCAGTGGAACAAATCACACTTGTTTTAAAAATACTGTAATATAACATTCTGGAAAACCAAAGTTCTTTTCCTTGGAAAATTTGCACCAGTAGTTTGGCCAAGGCTCTTAAGTTATTACAGCAAGGTTGAATTGATTCATTAAGGGTGCGATTAGTGAGTGGACAGTAATACGTTTCCCATGCACTTTTGTGTTTATACATCTGAGTCTGGGAGGTGGGACCCGTGGCCGCTTCACTGGGTCCCAGTGCAGCTTCCAGATGATTGCTTCTCCATTTTATAAAAATAGTTGCTCTTTTAAAGCAGTTGCATTTAAGTAGCCCATCCTCCACCCTACCTTATTCTATCAAGACTTTGGATCCGGTTGGGCTCTTGGTCCTCCCCTTCACCCCAAGCCCCGCCATTATCCTGGGTGACTTCAGCACATATTTGTCTATTTGACCCATAATCTGGCATACCGATTCTTTGACCTGCTTATCTCCAGTGATCTTCACCTCTACTCTTCTTACAGACAGATAGTCCTGCTCCACCTCCAAAATCAAGTATTAGTAATCTCTGCTGCATAATAAACTTCTGCAAAATTAGCATCTTGGAACAAAAACTATTATTATTTCACATAGTTTCTGGGTGACAGAAATCTAGTAGTGTCTTAGCTGGGTGATTCTGAATCACTTATTGTGAGATTGCAGTCTAGATGTCACCCGGGGCATCGTTCACCTGAAAACATGACTGGGGCTGGAGGATGAATCCAGGGTGGCTCACTCATGTGCCCAGAAAGTTAGTGCTGTGGTTAGCAGAAAGCCTCAGTTCCCTACCCTACGATGTGGACTTCTCCTATTCACTACTTGAGTCTCCTCACAACATGGCAGCTAGATTCTTCTAGTCAGTGATCCAAGAAAGAGCAAGGTTCGAGTCACAATCTATTTTATGACCTAGCCTTGGAGGTCGCATTCCATCTGCAATATATCTTTTGGCCACACGAGTCAGCCCTATTCAATATGGGAGGGAACTACCTAGGGGAATGAGTACCAGTAAGAGAGGATTGTTGGTTCCTTAGAAGTTGGCTATGGCACCTTTGTTCATTTCAACCCCTCAGTGCCACAGTGACATTGGAGAGGTCCCATTTCAAAATCACAAATTCAAACATCTTAATATTTAATATGACATGTTAAGGAATATTAAGGCATATTAACATGTATGTATACTTATACACATTTATGTATGTACATACACACAACACACACATATGTACATCTATATGCTGTGATATGTAGTAACAAAAAACGCCAATACAACAACTAATATGGAAGTCTTAACTATACTGAGAAACACAAGGGAATGGAAGAATGGAATAAATGGAATGTCAAATCCTGCCCTTCTACAGGAAGAACTGATTTTCATGTAATCCATTGTCCATAAAAATAATCTACAAATGTCACTCTATTCTCGTATCTACTCTGAATACAATCCTAAATATAGGAAAAGCTTTACATAAAAACATGTTCAATCTAACATTATTTTTAATAGAAAAAACTTGGAACTACCTAAGTGTCCAATTTAATAAACTCATGGAAGTCTAAAGTGGCCATAAAAGTGATTTTTCTGAAGTGTTTTTAATAACAGCGTAGAGATAGGCTCATTACATTATGCTAAGGGAAGTAAGAAGGAAACCAGTTGTCTTTACAGTTTGAATATAAATTTAAAAAAAAACTTTACATGGCTGAAATTTTAATATTTTAAATTGAGTTGGTTTAATATTAAAAAAAAAGAAAGAAAGAAGACTTCACTGAATGTGATGAGACCGTTTTGGTTTTTATTTTCCATCACAGTGGAAGGGCAAATCTACCAAGATAGCTGGATTTTTAAAAATGGCATTGAGACTTATTTGACTGAAATCAAAACTAATGGACTTTTGTGTCTCTTCAAGTTTGCATTTTATATGCCTCGTGGAGAGAGTAATGAGAGAAGACCACACTGGTCTGTAGAGTGGTCCCTCCCGGCAAGTAGGGACTGCTACATAATAATTTCAGAAGTTGCTTGCCAGAGAAAGGCTAGTGTAGAAGGACCTAGCTTTTCCTCCAGGGAAAACAGAAAAGAAGAGAATATGACAAAGGAGGAAATCAGCTGTTGGACCAAAGAAGGACTTAAACATGGAAAAAAATGCCAACCGCTGAAGACACAAAATCCTGAGGTCTGTCCATGGTCTACTTCTGTTAGCCTAGCAATTTGCTCAGCTATTGCTATTTTGGGAAAGAATTTCCACAGAGCTGGCATATCTTCAGCCCCCGAGGTTTCCTCTGATTGACTGACCAACAGGTGTTGAAAAAGCCTGTGGCAGAAATATCACAGACCCAGTGAGTTCATTTGACTTCTGTAACTGTGACTGTAGATTCGTTGGTGCGTATTGTTTCCTAATCAAGGAGCCTTTCTGCAGTGGAAAAGTTTAAAAAATTGTCTGTAACATTTATAGGTAATTACTTTTTCATAGACACAGCATATACATTTATTAATACCACAGATTAATTTGTGATTTTGTAAACTGAATGTTGTACTAATAATTATACAACTGACACCTAAATGAATGGGATATAGAATGAACTTCTCAAAGAAATGTTGTTGGCATTATAATTCTAAAAAATGTTAAACTATCTTGACTTAATTTTGTTTCTCATATTATTGTTGGAGAAAGAAATAATATTGTATTTTCTCGAAAAGCAAACTGTCAAGAAAGCTGTTAGAACAATTACCACCTTAGTATCAGAGATGAAGCAATAAAAGAAAAAACACACAAAGTGTTATATTGTCAAGCACTTAAGTGATATAATTTTTTAGAGTCTTTTTACACCAAATTTTGCTTCTTATTTTTTTCCTTTAAAATATATCCAAAGTAAAAAAACAACAACAAAAAAATGTATACATGCATTTTTGAAATTTTCAGTAAAAATAAGAAAATTTAAGTAAGAACACAATTCCGGACATAGTTACTATGTCATGCCTTCCTATCACACTCAGAGTAAAAGTCAAAGTCCTTATTATGAGCCCTGGAGTCAAGTATGATCTGTCTTCTCACTTTAGCTTTCTGACCTTATATTCTGGCCCTCTGGCCCTTCAGCCACACAGACCTCTGCTGGTTCCTGAACCCACGGGGCTCACCCCGCCTCAGGGGTTCGCAGTCCCTCAGCCACGCCTGTTCTTTCTCAGAAAACGGAATGGCTGGTCTCCTGATGTCCCTTAGGTCTTCTGCTAAAAACCACCTTCTAGGTGGGGGCTTCCTGTCCACCATATTTAAAATATAGCACCCCCCAACATTTTCTATTCCCTCTTCCCTATTGCAATTTGTCTCAGAGCTTCTTGCTGTTTAACTTAATGTATACTTTACTTATTTATCTTGTTATTATCTTCTTCACTAGAATGTATGCTCTATGAATGCAGTGAGTTGGCGTTTTGTTGACTATTCTATCATTTGTGTATAAAAAAGTGCCCAGCACTTCATACCAAAAAAAAGAAAAAAGTTGCCATGGAGTCGATCCTGACCCATGGAGTCCATCCTGACCCGTGGAGTCGATCCTGACCCGTGGGATCGATCCTGACCCGTGGGGTCGATTCTGACCCATGGGGACCTCATGTGTTGCAGAGTAGAGTTTTCAAGGCTGTGACCTTTCAGAAGCGGATTTGCCAGGCCATTCTTTCAAAAGGCCTCTGGGTGGATTTCAACCGCCAACGCTTTGCTTAGCCAAGCGCTTACCCTGTCCCGGATAAATCCGTGTTCAGTGACTGCCTACAAAGAAATGCCTAGAAAGTATGATGCTTGAATGCAGTTGGTTTAGCACTACTGTTACCACTCAAAGCAAGATTTTTAATACTTGCATCTGCCTCAAACCGCAGGGAAGAACGTAGGAAGTGGTGCTTGATTCTTGATTCTCAGTACTTCCCAAAGGGAATAATAAAGATACGTACATACGTTTGGTTTGTACCAGGTCACTTTACAAAATTTAACTCACTTAACCTTGTGATCATTCTGTGAGTTAGGTCTTATCAGTCCTTTTTTACAGATAAAAAAGTGAGGCTGAGTTAACTAACTTATCCAATAGTTGAAGCTAATATGCGATGGAACTAGTGCTAGACAAGGAGACCTGTTGGCACAGTGGGTAAGAGCTGGACTGCTGAGAGGTCAGCAGTTGGAACCCGCCAGTCGCTCTACAGGAGAAAGTTAAAGATTTACAGCCTTGGGAACCCCATGGGGAGTTCTTCTCTGCCCTATAGGTCACTATGAGTCGGAATCGACTGGAAGACAACGAAGTTTTTGGTTTTCTAGCGTGTGACCGTGGAGCCATGGTTGCACAGTGGTTAAACTTTGAGCAGCTAACCAAAAGGGCTGCAGTTCAAATCCACCAGCAGCTCCTTGGACACCCTATAGGGGAGTTCTACTCTGTCCTATAGGGTCGCTGTGAGTCGGAATTGAGTGGATGGCAATGGGTCAGTGTGTTAGATGACCCCAAAACCTGAGGCACCTGGCATAACTAGAATAGCTGACCTGGACCTAAATCAGACTACATTCTGATTCACTCACATGACCTTAGTTCAACTTCTGCTTATCATGTGATTCTTTGTATATATGTAATTTAGGGTTGAAGTATAGTCTGAGACCAGATACATGGTTATTACAGAAAGTTTAACACAAATGTTCTGGGAAGAATGATTCTTTCAAGATGTTCCAGGATGTTAACAAATAGAATTGCTAATATGAAGACAGATTGTGAAGAAAGATTGTGGTTTGATGACTCCTTTGTGACTTTTTGCCTTGCACCTTCCTCGTGCCTTTGAGCACGTAGCCTTTGTTTACTCTGCGCTACAAAAAGCCTCACTCCTCTCCAGCATTTCCGAGCACTGTTGTACTCTGCCTGAAGTGCTATGCTGTCTCCCAATGCCCGAATCTCTCTATTCTTCAGTAAAACTCTTTACTTTCACTTGTAACAGAGTGTAAGTCTGGAGCTTCTTCTACGACACTAGTATTAGATTTGTCTGAATCAAAATGCTTCCTCATCATTAATCTATAGTGTTTGGTAGATTAAAGAGATGAAATACTAACTGACAGATCTAATCTGGAAGCAATGAGGAAATGTTAACGGGTTTTAAAGCAGGGAGGGACATGATCAGATTTACATGTTAGAGAAATGCTGGGCAGTAGGGTGGAAAATGAAAAGGAAGTGAATATACTGCAGCAGGAAACCAGATGAGAAAATGTGAGGCTTGCTCTAGTCAACGGAAGAGGTGATAGAGAAGAGAATATAGAATTTAGACATGTCAGGAGCCACAATTCATGGGAATTGAGGGAAGTGAGGGATCAACAGTGGCTTCCAGGTTTCGTACCTGGGTAGTTAGAAATATGTGATGGAGTCATTAATCCTGATTGAGAATGCAAGAAGAAAAGTAGATTTGAAAGAGAATAGTGTGCTAAACTCCAGGGAGATTCATGTTCATCCCACATACAACATACATTCACCCCATTCCAAGTTCCCAGGAAGCCCATTAGAAAAGAGAGACTGTTCCAAAACCTCAAATATTGTCAAGAGTTCCTAAGTCAAGGACTAAACAGTATTGTTCAGGTTTGGCAATCAGTAGAACATTGGTGATGTTTAGCAGAGCAGCTTCAGAGCAGAGTCTGGCCTAAAGGTTAAAAAAAAAAAATTACCATCAAGTCGACTCATAGTGACCCTACAGAACAGAGTAGAACTACTGCATAGGGTTTCCAAGGCTGTAAATCTTTACCTTTCTCCCATGTAGAGCATAGAGCGGCTGGTAAGTCCAAAGTGCTGACTTCTCAGTTAGCAGCCAAGTGTTTAACCACTGTGCAACCAGAGCTCCTTGGTCTAAATGTAGACCAAGTCAAGTGCCTTTAGGAATTTGAAGAGGAAGAAGATAATGTAGACTACCCTCAAGGTACCAAGCTGAAAAGGGAAGGGGCAAATAGGACAGGGGCTTATGTTTGCAATTGTTATTTTAAAGATGGAAGTGACTTCATCATTTTAATGGATTGAATGGTAAATGCTATTTGTACTAGATTCCTATTGCTGCTGTAACAAATTAGCACAAATTTAGTGGCTAAAACAAAATTTATTCTCTTACAACTCTAGAGTCAGAAGTAAAAAATCAAGGCATTGGTAAGGCTTTATCACTTCTGGAGGCTTCAGGAGATAATCTGTTTCCTTGCTTTTTCCAGCTTCTAGAGAACATCTATTTTCCTTGGCTAATGGCCTTTCCTCTATCTTCAAAACCAGCAGCATTATATCATCTCTTCATACTTATCTCCTGCCTCCCTCTTATAAAGGCCATTGTGATTATGTCAGCCCCATCTGGATATTCCAGGATTATCTCTTCATCTCAAGAAATTTAAATTAACCATATCTGCAAGGTTACTTTTGCCATGTAAGGTAACATTCACAGGCTCTGTGAATTAGTACATAAACATCTTCGAGGAGGGGGTCATTATTTAGCCTACCACAACCCACTATATGACTCCCAACGATTCATGTCCCTCCACATACAAAATACATTCTCCCCATTCCAAGGCACCTGAAAGCCTCAACACATTACAGCATCCACTCAAGTCTCAAATCTCACCTAAATCTCATCAGCTCAGAAGTCCTCAATATCATCATCTAAATCACATATCGAAGAGACTGTTGGTATGAGCTAACCTTGGGCAAAATTTCCCTCCATCTGTGGACATTTGAAGCTAGATAACGAGCCATCTGCTCCCAAAATACAATAGTGGGACAGGCATAGGATACCAGTTATAGATATTTCCATTCAAAAAGAGAGAAAATGGAAGGAAAAAGGGAGTTGCTGGTCCCAAGCAGTTTTGAAATTCAGTAGGGCAAACTTTTTTAGGTTTCAAGGCCTGAGAATAATCCTCTGTGGTTCAACTCCAGCCTCTAGGCTCAAGGATCTACCCCCTCACAGTAACCCTTACTTTTTCATGAAAGGTAGCAAATGTTTACAGCTGAGCAGTTTTATCAAACTATTTTCTGCCTGTAGAATTTTGGGAATCCTACAGCCTTCTCTCATTTTGTCCTCTCTTCATCCTTTTCAATCCAAGCTGGAAGTGTTTCTGCTGATATAGCATCCTCAAGAACCTGGAGGGTCTCCAGGGATTCACTCCATTAGACAACAGGCCCCTCCATAAATTTTTACTGATAATTCCCTGTCTATTCCTTACTTCTCCTGAGAAGACTGAGGTGACTTATAAATCATGCTTCTAATCTTTTCATGATCTTCTATGTGATTGAATACTCTAATCTTTTAATCCTTTTGAGGCACTAGCGAAAGATTGTCCACCCATGTCCTTGGCTTTCTCTCCAGAGAAAAGTGACAGTGAATCTCCTAATTTTAGCATCTTTTACAATCTGAATAGGCTGAGATTTTCCCAATTCATCAAGTCCTGATTCCTTCTTGCTTAACAGTTTCTCCCTCTTCTACGGAACCTTATGATGACATCAGACCCACTAGGATAATCCAGAATAATTTCCCCATCTCAAGATCCTTAATATAATCACATCTCTGAAATTCCTTTTGCTATGTAAGGTAAGGGGAGTCCTGGTGGCACAGTGGTTAAGAGCTTGGCTGCTAACCCAAAGGTTGACAGTTCAAATCCACCAGCTGCTCCTTGGGGCAGTTCTACTCTGTCCTGTAGGATCACTCTTAGTTGGAATCAATTCAACAGCAACAAGTTTTATGTAAGCTAACCTATTCACAGGTTCTGGAGATTAAGACATGGACATCTTTGGGGCACCATTATTCAGTCTACCACGCCAGTAGACTGGGAGAGGTTAAAGATTTAGGAGATTAAAGAATATTGGAGTGAGATTCCTGAGAAAGCTGGGGGGAACCAAATCCAAATCCTAGGGGCTTTGCTATGTCATGTATGGAGCTCCATGTTGTTGTTGTTAGGTGCCATCGAGCTGGTTCCAACTCGTAGTGACCGTGTGTACAACAGAACAAAACACTGCCTGGTCCTGTGCCATCCTCACAGTGGTTGTTAATGCTTGAGCCCATTGTTGCAGCCACTGTGTCAATCCATCTTGTTGAGGGTCTTTCTCTTTTTCACTGACCTTCTACTTTGCCAAGCATGATGTCCGTCTCCAGGGACTGATCCCTCCTGATAACGTGTCCAAAGTATGTGAAACGTAGTCTCACCATCTTTACTTCTAAGAAGCATTCTGGAGCTCCATATAGTCTTAGATTTAAGTAAGGATGCAGATAACAGATGAAAGTGTCAGATAGATGAGAGCATTCTCTTTGAAACAAGAGGGGACTTGAGAAGAACAAAAATGCTGTAGGGTTATGACTGCAACTGTAAAAAAATAAGGGAAAATAAAATATTATTAGGTGTGGTCATAAATAATATATTTGAGGTGATAAGTATTATGTAATTTCCTTCAGTGTCCTAGTACAGAAAAATAATGGTTTAATTGATACAGGTTGTCAAATTGCAAGGCAGGTGGAGAGAAGAATTAGTGGATTAAGCAGTTAAGGGTGAGAGAATGGTTGCGTGACTGCTCACAGAGTTGAACCTGGAGGAGCAAAAGAGTGGGGCTGCTAAGGCGGCTGAGAGATTGGGAGAAAGGGAAGACTCTGAAGAGTAGAAATGGAGTTTATAATTCTCAAGCTTCTGAACAAAGTCCAAGATTGGGTAATGAGAGTAGGTTGTTGAAGAGGAAGAGAACTGGATATCGATTTAGGGTAGAGTTTATGTAAATTGTATATGTACTTTGGTATGGAAAGCAGGAAGTATGGAGTTGACATCTGGGAACACTCCACTTCATAAATCTATATCATTAAAATATAAAACAAGAGAGGCTCATTTACATTAAAAACTGGTATGGCCCATTCAGTAACAATAAAAAAAATCAAAATTAAATCATATGTGCTTTGGGGTGGAACGTCTCCACTGTAGCATTTAAAGCTCTTGTGTGAGATGATTTAATAGACACATAAAATATTGTGGTAAGACATTATCTTTGGAATTAGAGCAAATTTTGAAATCTTGGCTACCATGAACTAGCTATAAGACCCTAGAAAAATAATTCAACATCTCTAAGCCTATGAGTGAAACCCTGGTGGTGTAGCGGTTAAAAGCTACGGCTGCTAACCAAAAGGTCGGCAGTTTGAATCCACCAGCCATTCCTTTGAAACCCTATGGGGTAATTCTACTCTGTCCTATAGGGTCGCTATGAGTTAGAATCGACTCTACGGCAATTAAGTTTTTTTAAAGCCTATAGGTAGGAATTGACTCGATGGCAACGGGTTTTGATTTTTTGATTAAGCCTTATTTGGCAGTCTCTGGGTGGCAGGAAGGGTTAAGCACTTGACTATTAACCGAAAGATTGATGGTTCGAATGCACCCAGAGGGACCTCAGAAGAAATGCCTGGTCATCTACTTCTTAACAGTCACAGCCTTGAAAACCCTATTGAGCGCAGTTCTACTCTGCACACATGGGGTCTCCATGAGTCAGAATCGACTCAATGGCAACTAGTTTGGTTTCTTCATTTAAGCCTTATTTACTTAGATAAAATAGCAATAATAATAGTACACACTTCATGGGATTTTTGTGATAATTAAATGTAATGATGCAGGTCAAGGGCTAGCATATTGCGTAGCACATAAAAAAGCTCAGTAAAAGCTATTATAAAAACCAAAAACCAAACCCGTTGCCGCCAAGTTGGTTCCAACTCACAGCAATCCTATAGGACAGTGTAGAACATCCCCCTAGGGTTCCCAAGGATTGGTTGGTGGATTCCAACTTCTGGTTAGTAATCAAACTCTTAACCACTGTGCCACCGGTGCTCCATTTTCTGCTGCTTATCAAATGTGTTCCTATGCTACATAGGCCCAGTACAGTACCTGATACTAGTGAAGGAATGACACAAGATTAATTTTATGACTCAATCATGGGCTAACTTCCAGGTTCTTTAGTTTTCTTTCTCAACATCATCATCAACATACACACTATTTTTAATCAAAGAAAGAAAATCTGACAGAAGTGAGAAAAGTTTCCACCACCTTTTTGAAAAAACTTGATTTTCCAGCTTCTAATAAGAAACGTTTTGCTCTTCTGGGCTCTTTTCATTGTGGACAAGCCACCCTACCCTTTCTTTTGTTTGAAGATAAAACTCCCGGTTTTCAATTTTCTCCATTTATTACACAATTCCACTCTAGGATTATCACCATCACCTAGAATTCGAAGATACTCTGCATATGCACAACTGCAGGGAATTAAGTGCCTAGGACAGTAAAAGGGAGATGGGCTGGTGTTGAAACCCTAATTGCAAACATTAACAGGTGCATGATAAAAATAAAGAGCATGTTTTTTCTCAATTTAAATTCTTTGTGGTGTATGATTGGTGTCACAAATGTTCACACTGGACAGCAACACTGTTTAAAGTTTTTCATAAACATGAACTTCTTAAAATAGAAACTCATAGACCATGCCCTATTTTATCCCACTTATATATACATGCTTGGTGGCTTAGTGGTTAAGTGCTATGGCTGCTAACCAAAAGGTCGGCAGTTCCAATCCACCAGGTGTTCCTTGGAAACTCTATAGGGCAGTTCTACTGTGTCGTATAGGGTCGCTATGAATTGGAATTGACTTGACAGCAATAGGTTTGGTTTTTTGGTATACATGCCCAGCCCCAGCATAGGGAAAGCAAAATTCCACCCCTTACCATGGAATTTCAGATTCCACAGTATCCTGCATTTAATTTCTCAGCCTCTACATTTTCCTATTTATTAATTTTATTTAGATTAATCCCAGATTTCTCTGCGTTCACTCCTTTTATCCCTTCTGCTACTTGTTGTTGCTAGTTGCCATTGAGTGGATTCGACTCATGAGACCCCAGGTGTGCAGAGTAGATGCAAAGTAGAGCTACTCCATAGGGTTTTCAAGGCTGTGACCATTAGGAAGCAGCCCAATAGGCCTGTTTTCCGAGGCACCTCTGGGCTCTTGCATCTGCCAGTTTTTTAGCTAATAGTCCAGTACTTAATTGTTCGTGTCACCCAGGGCTCCCGCCTCTGCTATTACTTCCTTAAAATGCTCAGCTCGATGGGCTGACTGAACTACCTCAGATCAATATTCTTCATCGAGAAAACTGTGAAAAAGAAAACTGAAATGTGAGGAAAATTGGGGAAAACGAAATCGAAACTACTTCGGAGTGCAGAAAGGAAAGAGAAACGCCTTTGGTGTGAGGCTGGCTAAGGCTGCTCGGCGGCTGGGAACGCCCAGTTGGGCTCTGCGGTCCTCGCACCAGCGCCCTGCCTGCGCTTCCGTGCTCGCTCCCAGCGGCCGGACACAACACAGCGTCTCCACGGAGGCAGCAGGTCTGGGGTCAGGATGAGGAGTGGGAGGTGCTCGGGCAGGCAGGTGGCTGGGGGGCTAAGGTGAGGGGTTTTCCTAGGAAGGGGTCTGGAGCGGAGCTGTCCTGCTGGGTTCCAGGTGTCGTTCTACATCTGGGCGGCCGGAGGAGAGGTGGCCCGGAGCGCTCAGGCTCGGGCTGCGGAGAGCTGGAAACTGGGAACCCCTACCAGGCTCCGGAAGGGGGCGGTGAAGGGGGCCCCACCAACCCGGAAAGGCCAGGTGGGGAGAAACAGAAGAAAGGGACAACTGCTGATGATCTCTGAGGTCTGAAAAAGAGGGGAGAGTGTTCAGTGATTTAAGGGGCTCTCTTCAAGGACTTGTGTGTGCGCCGGGGGGCGAGGGGTCCGTAGTGTGAGGTATTGAGGAGAAAGTAAGTGGAGTCAGATCTGAGCACAGCCAGTAACACCTAGAATTTGATCTCAGAAAGCCTACTTCCTCCTCCAGTCCCGCATATAGGTATATGCAACACCTGTTTGGCTTTTATAATTTTTCTGGAAAGATCATTAATTTGTTCCTCTCCCTCTACCTGTTGTTTGCAAAGTTGCATTTATAAATTCCTAATTAATTTTCCAAGGTTTTCCATAACCGAAGAAGCTGATATCTATGTAGGGGCCTTGAGAATCACGAAAACTTCCTTTAAAGGTAGAAATACGGACGCAAAGGAACACTGACGTGACATAAATCTTCATGGCTTGAGTAATCCCCCTGAAAGCAAGAACATACCATTCAAAACTAAGGTTTGCCGTTTGCAGTTCAGGAGAAAAACACAGCTGCAGGCCGTAAAGGGTGGTCAAATAATTGAGGATGGCTTTCTGCTTCCAAGCTTCCTGCTCTACCCTAACTAAAAGATATCGTGAATACTTTAGTGTGTATCCTTCGTGGTATTTTCCACTCAAAAACAAGTTTATGTTTCTACAAGTTTATGTTGCCACACGGCAACCCTATGCGTGTCAGCATAGAATGGTGCTCCATAGGGTTTTTGGTGGCTGATGCTTCAGAAGTAGATTGCCAGGCCTTTCTTCTGAAGTGCCTCTGGATGGATTCGAACCACCAACCTTTTGGTTAGCAACTGAGCAAGTTATAGCTCTTATCTCTCTGTCTATCTATCTATCTATGTATCTGTACATCTATACACTTTTAAAACATATTTGACTATTACGCTGCAGATGTGCAACATGCTTTTCTTGCTTAGTGGTTTATTGGTCCATATCAGTCTCATTTAGGAACAGCTGTATAATATCCCATTGTATACCATACTGTAATTGATTAGTTAGATTAGTTTTTTACACACATGGTAAAAAAACAATTCAAGCAGAAGAGGACATAAAACAAAAGAAAAATGCCCTTCACAGCTAAACTCACCCTGATACTTAGTCCCACATTTTTAGTTCTCTTGAGGGTTACTATTATAAAGATAGACTTATAAATCTATTTCTTGGCTACTTATATACTTATAACATTATTTCTTTTTTTAAATTTTTTTATTATTAGTTTTATTTTTCTATTGTACTTTAGATGAAGGTTTACAGAACAAACTAGCTTCTCATTGAACAGTACACATATTGTTTTACAACACTGGTTAACAACCCCACAACATGTCAACACTCACCCTTCTTGACCTTGAGTTCCCTATTACCAGCTTTCCTGTCCCCTCCTGCCTTCTACTCCTTGCCCCAGGGCTGGTGTGCCCCTTTACTCTTGTTTTCTTCTATGGGCCTGTCTAACCTTTGGCTGCAGGGTAAACTTCCGGTGTGACTTCATTATTGAGCTAAAAGTGTGTCCAGGGGCAAAGTCTTTTTTTTTTTTTAATTCATTTTTTTATTGTACTTCAGGTGGAGGCTTACAGAACAAAAAGTTTCTCATGAAACAGTA
>NW_004444156.1:2869266-2915008 GCF_000243295.1 Trichechus manatus latirostris
AAAATATTAAAAAAAAAAAAAAAAAAAAAAAAAAAAAAATTCTCTAAAACTTTATCCGGCTTCTATGCCAGTAACCACATCCCAAGTTCTTATCCTTGCTTCCTTATTTCTCAACCTTCTGTCTTAAATTACTGGACTCTATTGGATTCCCGGGGTGGTGCAAATTGGTATCACCTTCAGCTGCTAACCGAAAGGTTGAAGGCTTGAGTCCACCCAAAGATGCTTCAAAAGAAAGGCGTAGAGGTGTCCTTCGAAAAATCATCCACTGAAAACCCTATGGAGTACAGTTCTACTCTGACACACATGGGGTCAACCATGAGTCAACTCGATGGCAACTGTTTTTTTTTTTTTTTCAATCTTAAATTTATTTGAAAAGATGGTCCTTGGAAAGTCCACACCTTACTCTGGTCTTTGCAGCAAGGCTAAGACTTTCTGTTTAATTGAGAAGTCTTTATGGTCTTTGTTGAGCAAGCTTTTTTCCCCCATTCTTATGACTATCAGTAAGGAGTACAAACAGTTGCCGTGTGATATCCAAATTTCTTGACTTCTCCCATCTAACTCAAACCAGCCAGTTCTTTCCAAAGACATTTCTCCATCTAACCTTCTTTCAGTCTCTTCTTTGGTACTAGCTTTCTCAAAACAGCAAGGCAATAGACACTGATGTTAGGACTTTTTTCAACCAGTTTCCCTAGAGCCTTAGACTTAGCTGGCATGTGGTGTGCTTCCTAGTTTTGCAGAAGATTGATTTCACCAAATATGGCTAACAATTGCATTACATGGGTTTCCAGCTTTCGAGCCTGAGATACCTAGTTTTTCACTACCTGTTACCGTCCACGAGGTCCAAGATACATACAGGTAGCCCTTGACTTACAGTGAGGTTTCATTCTGATGTGAGCTGAATACCTCTTTTTTTTAGTTTTCATTATTATTGCCTTTTATTACCAGTATATTTATAAATCCAATCTTTGTCTTTGGAGGTTGGAAATATTACATATAAACATCTGAGTGAACATCTGAGAATGATAACATCAGCAAATCATGCACTGCAACAGTGTATGTAGAGCTTATTAATAATGATAAGATGTAAAAAAAAAACAGGTGGTTGTAAGTGCGGTTGTTCGTAAGTCGAATATGTTGTATATCGGGGACTATCTGTACTATGTTTCATTGATTTTATAATCCATGTTTTCTCTCTTTTGACATCTCTGAAATGAGAATGCATGTTAAAATCTGTGGCGTAGCATAGTTTGTCAGTATTAAAAATATTTAGTAATACATGAAATAGTTGTGCGTCTTGCAATTCTTAGCTTCTTATCTTAGAAGAGGAGCCCTGGTGGCACAGTGGTTAAGAGTTCAGCTGCTAACTAAAAGGTCAGCAGTTTGAATCCATCAACCACTCCTTGAAAACCCTATGGGGCAGTTCTGCTCTGTCCTATATGGTTGCTATGAGTTGGAATCGACTCGATGGCAATGAGGTTTTTTTTTTTTAATGTTAGAAGAACTACATTATTATAGAATAATGTAATGGCAGCATTCACTTCTGATATCAATTTCTGTATTAGTGAAGGAAATATTAGCTGCTGTAAAAATTAGAACTTCTGCATTCAGTGGGATAACAAAATGAAAATTTACACCTCATTCTTCTAGGAGTTCAAAGAAGATTGTCCTGGTCACTGGGTCCTTGTCTTTCACATAGTGATTGAGGGAACTGGTCCTTCCAGATTGTAGCTCCACCATCCACTGGAGTCTTGATATTCTTTCCATCGTACTTTATGGAAGGGAAATAAATTTAGAGAAGGCACGCAACCTAAGGTCACACAACTAGTTAGTTGCAGAATTAGGAATTAAACTTGGGCATTCTGGCTTCAGGGCTGTCTTCGTTTATCTAGTGCTCCTATAACAGAAATACCACAAGTGGATGGCTTTAACAAAGAGAAATTTATTCTCTCACAGTCTAGGAGGCTAGAAGTCCAAATTCAGGGTGCCAGCTCCAGGGAAAGGCTTTCTCTTTCTGTCAGCTCTGGGGGAAAGTCCTTGTCAACCATCTTCCCTGGTCAAGGAGCTTCTCAGCACAGGGACACCGGGTCTAAAAGATGCACTATTCTCCTGGCTCTTGTTTCTTGGTGTTATGAGGGCCTCATGTCTCTGCTTACTTCTCTCTTAAGAGAGATTGACTTAAGATACAACCTAATCTTGTAGATTGAGTCCTGTCTCATTAATATAACTACTAACATAGCTGCCTCTAATCCTGCCTCATAATCCTACCTCATCATAGAGGTAGAATTTACAACACATAGGAAAATCACATCAGATAACAAAATGGTGGACAATCACACAATACTGGGAATCATGGCCCAGCCAAGTTGACACATATTTTTGGGAGACACAATTCAATCCATGACAAGGGTGCTTGCTCTTATACACTTTACTCAACTACCTCTTTCATTTCCATTGCTTCGTATCTAAACTGTCTTTTCGCTTTGGCCAATTTTAGAATTTCTCTTTATCTTTGGAGCTCTGAATTTTTACCAGGATGTGTCATTTGAAAAAATTCTCTTCTTTCCTATAAACCACCTCTGTTTTCTCAGAAGACAAGTCTTTTTTAGTCTATTTCTTTGGTTTATTTTCCTTGAATGCCTAATGATTCTCATATTCATATTATTAAAAAAAATATAGTGTTTAGTAAAAACGCTGATTTGAACTTCCCTAACCCGTTTCTCCCTTAAATGGGAGCGAAGGCTGATTATGAACTTCTAAGTGTATGTTTCAGGTGGAATCTGGGTGTTAAAAACAAGGCTCTGGGATCCCATTCCTTCACACATCATTGCATAATGATTTATCTGAAAAATAATTTATAATATAAATTTCTATATGGTAATCCTTGGGCATAACTAATGGATAAGACATAATGATGTAGTCAGATACTTCACTTAGAATCACCATGGGTTTCACAGCTACATATGGACTGTATTGGTGTTTCAAATACCAAGTTTGATTTTACTCTAGATGTTGTAACCTTTTGAAATGGTGAATAACTTTTGGGTTAAATTCCAAACAGAACAAAGGATAATCTTTAGGTACACTGCATTGCATTAATTTTAAGTATATCAAAACTGTGTAAACAGACTTTGTATTTATTTATGGGATTTAGTTCTAGGCTTATAAAATTATAGCTCTTTAACTTGCATGAATATCCAGTAAGACATTCAAAATTCATGCAAGATACAGAAAATTTTTTCACAGTGCGTGAACTGAAGGCTTTTAGCATTTCTATACTCCACCATGAAATGCCAGTGTCACTTGCAAAATTTTCTAAAATGTCCTTAGTGGGTTGCCCTCCCCTGTTTTTGAACTATAGGGCTATCATTATCTCTCATCGGATTTATCCCCTTTTGTTACTATCATCCAGGAATTCTCTTTTCTTTTCCTGTGCAATTATGAGTATGTTATATTAAATGTGTAATTTCATTGACATCTTGGGAGGTGAGGGAGACAGATGTGTGCTTCACCCATCACCCTGAACTGGAAGTCTCCACCTGTTACCCTTTCTCTCCTGCACCTTCAGTCTCTCTTTCTACAGACTAGGCAAGCCTAAAGCCTGCTCAAGTTTTTTCTGTCTTAGAAAGACTTCCATGGATTTTGTACTCTCCTCTAGCTGTCCTACTTCTGTACTTTCCTGAAGTAACACATTCCTTGAAAAGGTAGATTATACTCATCATCTTTGCCTTCTCTCTTTTACTTCCTCTTCAAAACACTGATTTCAGTTTGTCCTCCATACAGACATTCTTCCCTGGTGGCGCAAATGGTTAAGCGCTCCACTACTAGCCAAAGGGTTGACAGTTTGAGCCCACCCAGAGGTGCCTCTGAAGACAGGTATGGCAATCTACTTCTGATATGTCACAGCCTTGAAAACCATATGGAGCAGTTGTATTCTGTACACATGGGATCTCCATGAGTCAGAATCAACTACACAGGCATTCTCCAAAGAACAGCCAAAGTCATCTTTTTAACAATGAAAATCTGATCAAGTCACTTCCCTCTCCACCATGCAGTGAAGTCTGCTTATCCTTAGAATGAAATTCCTACTCAGTATCCTGTCCTGATGTGTCAGCCTTGGCCTAACTCTGCAACCTCAGCTTATTTCACTCTATTTGTTTCCCTCAGCTCCTGTCACAGTGGACCTTTGCCATTTCCTGGAGTGTACCAAGCTCCTCCCTATCTTGGTACTTCACACTTTCAGTTTCTTCTTCTTGAAATACGTTTTGCCTGGCTCTTTGCACGACTGTTCCTTTCTATCCTTCAGTTCTCATCTGAGATGTCACTTTCTTGGAGATATCTTCTCTACAATCCTGGCTAATTCTTGGTTATTCTCTATCTTAGCACCCTTTTAAATTTTTTCATAGTGTGTGTCTTAGTCGTCTAGTGCTGCTAGAACAGAAATACCACAAGTGGATGGCTTTAACAAACAGAAATTTATTCTCTCACAGTCTAGGGGGCTAGAAGTGTCAGCTCCGGGGGAAGGCTTTCTCTCTCTGTCAGCTCTGGGAGAAGGTCCTTGTCATCAATCTTCTCCTTGTCTAGGAGCTTCTCAGGTGCAGGGACCCCAGATCCAAAAGACACGCTATTCTCTTGATCACGCTATTCTCCTGGTGGTTCTTTCTTGATCACTTCTCTCTTTTACGCCTTGAAAGAGATTGACTTAAAACACAACCTAATCTTATAGATTGAGTCCTGCTTTATTAACATAACTGCCGCAAATCCCACCTCTTTAACATCATGGAAGTAGGATTTACAACACATAGGAAAATCACATCAGATGACAAAATGGTGGAAGTCATACAATACTGGGGATCATGGACTAGGCAAGTTGACACACATTTTTTGGGGGGACACAATTCAATCCATAAAGCATGTAACATCATGTTAAAATATATAATTTTTGTTTATTTATTTCTGCCCACTAAAGTATAATCTCCCTGAGGGCAGAGACTACTTTGTCTTTTTTTTTTTTGACATTTATCCCTATCGCCAAGCACAGCGCCTGGCACACAGGAGGTGCCCACTAAAGAGTTGTTGAATACGTGCATTCTGCTTTTGTCCTCTCAGTTTGCAGAGAATGTACTTGCTTTGGCTATAAACATATTCCTAATAACCAATCCTGTGGCAATTTTCAGTCCTAACCCTTTTTAATTCCTTTGTGGCATTTGCCACTCTCCGTTTTGAAAACTCTCTTCCATTCTATAATATCATTGGACTTAGTTTTCTGCTTCCTGCTCCACTCTCAATGACTCATCTTCTTCCATTTGTCTCTTAAATATTAGTGTTGGAAGATGGGGAAGAGCTTGGTGCAATTAGAAGAACTAAAGGAAAAACAGCATGGCTAGCGTGAGGTGAGAACGGAGAAGTGAATGAAGTGAGGGCTTCGAGTTTATCCCACGACAAGAATTTGAGTGCAAATCAAATGAGGCCAGGAGCTTATTTGGGGAATGACCAGGAGTCACTGGTAGGTGAATGGGAAAGTAGAAAAGGGAAGGCAACCAATAAAAGTTTTGTTGTGAAACAGGTTTCCCAATGCACAGCTAAAGCCCACTGGGAAACTCTGGAAGCCAGTGTAAAATACGCTCCTTACTATTGTTTCACCGAGGGATGAGGAAGCTGAGTTGTTTATACATGGAGTCCCCTCACTGATTCTTTGAGTACTGTAACTGTGGGGAATTCATTCCCCACGATTTCTGGCAGGGAAGAAAAGCTCATATGCAGAGTATGTAACAATTCTGATAAGGGTACATTTCTGCCATCTTGAGTGTGGAAGAGATCTGATATAATCAAGTGGACAGTTGGTTTTCCTGAAGGATATTATCATATCAAGGGTTCAGCATAAGTCTCTGTTTTGAAAGATCCGATATTCAGCAATGGCAGTAGCTAAATCAGCTTGGTGGGAGAATGCCTGCAAAGCCTCCCATCTTTACTACCGTAACTAATCTCTTGATGGCCCATTGGGCAACTCTAACAGGCAAAAGACTGAGATTGGCTCATATCTATTGGATGAATCGTTCTATCTACCTGGTAGTTGAGCCTCCTGAGTAGTGGATGATCTCCTATGATCATGACTTGAGACATAAAGATCTGCACAGTTTGCACCCACTTCCATAGGTTGATTCACATATTTCTTACCTAGAACTCTTTGTCTCCAGTTTTCCAGTCTTGCTTCCTCTAGCTCCCTGACCAACCACCCAAATCATTTGCTGCTGCTCAGGAATCTCTGTATATCTTTACATCATTCCCTCCTCCTGCCCCTCATCCAGCTGATGACAAGAAGTACTGCCAGAGCTCTGCCGTTTGGAAGGATTACCCATCACCACTTTCTTGCTGGACTGTCACTGTTTGGGGACGTCGTGCAGCAACCGTTCATTGCGGTTTGCAACAACATATTGAGCTGACAAACCAAGAACCAGGCCCAAGTTTTTTTCCCTCTGTCTCTATCAGCTTGACATAGGAGAACCCATATGAGACCACAGGTGTGAGGTGAGAGAGAGGCATCTGAACATCAGACGTATGTGACATGGGATCCACTCACCTGTTTGTGTAACCCACTTGTGTCCACTAGGTCTGTTTGCCCATGACCTTTAACATACTGTGTCCACCATTCAACGGGTTGCTGCTGTGCCTGCCTGACTTTATACTTTAGAAAGGCTGACAATACTCGGCTCCTGATGGGCATCTCTGATTGCGTGTTGTTGTTGTTGGGTGCTGTTGAGTCAGTTCTGACTCATAGCGACCCTGCGAACAACAGAACAAAACACTGTCCAGTCCTGCACCATCCTCACAATCATTGCTATGCTTGAGCCCATCGTTGCAGCCACTGTGTCAATCCATCTCGTTGAGGGTCTTCCTCTTTTTTGCTGACCCTGTACTTTACCAAGCTCTGATTGCATAGTTACTCCATATACCATGGCCAAGAACTCAGTTACTACTAGAGTTGGTAGAATATCAAGAGTTGCTGTGGAGTTGGGAGCATGAGGGTCTTACTCACTTATGCCATTCCCTAACTCGCCCACCTTCCCAACAACACTTCCCTGCAGCTCTTCATCATTATTAAAATTTCCCTTTAAAATTCAGAATTCAAGACCCACCTCCTGACCCTTTTAGTCTGACTGTGGGAACTGCTGCTCTCTGGTCCCATAGTTTTCTGAGCCAATTCTGTCACACTGGTCAGTGTATTGTACTGTAATGATTGATTTACTTCTCTGTAAAACCCATGCATTTTTGCTTATTTTGCACCAAGTACAATACTTAGTAAAAAAAAAAAAAAAGGTGTTCCATAATTGAGGGGGAAAGAAACTGAGTGAGTATCTTAATTTTCTAAGGCTGTTGTAACAGAAATACAACAAAAGGGTGGCTTTAAAAAACAGAAATTTAGTTTTTCTGCAGTTCTGGAGCCTAAAAAGTCCAAATCAGGGTCTCAGCCATGTCAATTTCTTCCTTGTCAGTAGCCCCAGGCCTTCCTTTGTTCTTGGTGATCCTCACATGGCATCTGTATAACCCAGTATGCACTTATGTCTATGCTGCTTTTTATATAACTCAGAAGTGATTAGGTTTAGAATCCACTCAATACTACTACGACCCAACTGACCGATCGATTACATTACATTAGATTACATCATGGAAGGTGATTACATTACATTAGACTAGGTTACATCCACAGATAGAAGGGTTAGGATTTCAATACATATTTTAGGGGGCACAATTCAGTCCGTAACAGTGAAGAACCAAGCCCTAAGCCTGCTTCTATGTACGCTTCTCCAACTGGCCTACCCTACTGTGATTTATTCTACCTCTGATCTACACCAGTTTAGTTCATTATCTTTAGTACTCAAAGAACTTACACATTTATATCTCTAGCCCTGAAACCTCGTCCCTTTTCAGGTGATCTCTCGTAAGTCCCACATCCATCCTCTTGTGTAATCTAGGGTCCAAGGAATCATCCTTACCACCTCAACTTTCCCCGCTCTCCCATATACAATCTATTACCAAGTCCTGTCAAATTTATATTCAAATAATGACACATAAATCCGCATATCTTCAGCACTAAATACTGACATCTTAGGTCAAACCACCACCAGCTCTCTCTCCAGGACTATTTAGTAGGTTCCTGTGTATTCCTCCACATCGAATTTACGCTCTACTGAAGCCAGAGTAATCTATTCCAAATACAAGTAAAATCATATTATCACCAGCTTAAAAACCATCAATGGCTTATTTTTGTCCTTAAGACGAAAGCAAAACACCATCGTATGCATTAAAAGATTCTGCATAGTCTCCTATTTCTGTAACCTTATTTGGCACAACCTTACTCTTCACTCTCTCTGCTCCAGCCACACACATTTTTTCTGAATCCAGTACTATCCACACTCTTCCCTGTTACAGGGCCTTTGAACATGCTGTTCCCTCTGCCGTGAATGCTTGTTTTTGCTTTTTTTGGCTAGTTAACTACAAGGAAATACTCATTCTTTAGATCTCATTTCAAGCATTAATTCTTTAGTGAAGCAGCTTGTGATGTCTGTGCCTTTTGTCACATTGGTGATTTTAAATTTTTGTACGATGACTTAATTAACGTCTACCTTTGTCACTGGATTGCTCGCTCCGTAAAGATTGTTACTGTATCCATCTTTGTTGAAGGAATAAATGCCTTTCTTATTTTCCTTCTTCTTATTGCAGATCTGCCATTACACCAAATACAGTCATTTTAGAGGAGCCAAAATAGAAGACATTTGCCATGTTTAATAACCGCGAGTTCTATTCTAAGGCCTACACAACAGTAACGATGGGTAATTTTCAATATTTGATGTTTGTAGTTTATAAAAGGAGCCCTTGTGGTGCAGTGGTTAAGTGCTTGGCTGCAGCTGGAACCCACCAGCCACTCTGCTCCACGGGAGAAAGATGTGGCAGTCTGCTTCCGTAAAGATTACAGCCTGGAAACCCTGTGAGGCAGTTCTGCTTTGTCCTATAGGGTTGCTATGAGTTGGAATTGACTCGATGGCAATGAGTCCCCCCCTCTGATGGGTAGTTGATAAAACAACCATCTTGTAAAATACTCAGATTGAATAATATTAAAAATGATGGTATTGCCGTATCTTCTCCCCTAATAATAACTAGATGATATAGTTATTTCAAAAGTATTGATGGTTCAAAACAATTCAGTTCCCTCCCTCCCTCCCTTCCTCCTTTCCTTCCTTCCTTTCTTTTTTGCTTTTTAGGATTAAGACAACATACAGTGTTTTTAAAGAAAATGACACAGTTTATTTTGCAAGAAATGCCAAAAGCTCGGTAAGTACTGAAGTAGCGTTTAAAGAACTGTGAAATTTTATGCTCTGTGTATCCACATGTCTATAAACGAATACGCATGTAAATGATTGCTCAAGATCATCCTTTGGAGCAATTTGATGGTGGTGGAAAATCGTTCTTCTTCCTATAGTTGTCAGCAGCTGTCATTGAACAGACTGTTTCCTAAAGCAATTAGATAAATGAAACGGGGAAATAGTATTATATATATACCTGCATCCAGAATCACGGGCTTTAGAGCCAGATATTCTTGAGTTCAAATCCTAGCTCTGCCATTTTAGCGTTGGATAAGTTGATTTGCCTCTCTGTGCCTAATTTTCTTTATTATAATATAGTAATTGTACTACCAGCTTACGAAGGATAGCTGTAATGCTTAAATGAGACTATATTTGAAAAGGCATAACAGCTTGCCTGACATGAAGTAAGTACTCAACACATAGCTATTGATAATAATAATAATAACAAGAATAATTATAACAACCACACCATGTTTGTGGAAACTGCAATCTGTATGTGATCTTTATTTTAACTGTGGAATTTCTATTTTAGGTATTCCAGTTTATTAAATGATTTTGTTGAATCTAATTATTTTGTGATCGATGGAGATTCGTTGCTTGTCACATGCCTAGGTGACAAATCGTTCAAGCGAGGGCAGGATCTCCACTTCTTCTATCTGGTTGAATGCTATCTTGTGGACTTGATGAGGAATGGAGCACAGTTTGGTATCATTTTCTTCGAGGTAATATATGGTGTCTGATGTCTTTTTAGTCCTTTGGAAAATAGAACCAACTTTAAAAGCTATCTTTCTTAAAATCATTGTAGAAAATATAGAGAACACAGATTAGCAAAAGAAAAACATCACTTACAATTTCACAACTCAGAGTTTTCAACGTTTTATGATGAAATTTTTCCAATGTAGAAAAGTTGAAAGATTGTATAAGGAATATGCATATCCCCACCATCTAAATTCTATAATTACATTTTATTATACTCACTTTTTCATATATCTGTAAATATATCCGCGCTTCTCTTCATCAGTCAATCCATCTTTTGTAGAGCATTTCAAAGTAAGTTGTAGACATTACAATTTACTCATAAACATTTCAGCGTAACTAGAGTTCAATGTTTCTTTACAGTGTTTTTTTTTTTTTTTTTAAGAAAGTTTTATATGAAATGAAACATACAAATCCTAAGTGTACCACTCAACATCTGACATATGCACTACGGTGAGCTTTGCCCAACTCACGACAGTGGAGCTCACGGTCCATCAGGACGCTCAGCGCGACCAACGCCGCAGGGTGTCCTCTCGTGCTTCTCCTCCATCCTTCCTCTCTCCCCAACCCGTAAGCAGCCATTGTTTAGAGTTTTTCCTGCTGCATCTTAGTTTTCCTTGTTCTAGAACGTCTAATAAATGGAATTGTAGAGTATGAACGCTTTGTCCAAGGCTCTTCTGCTCAGCATATTTTTGAGATTCATTCCTCTTGTTGTGTTTATCAGTACTTTGTTCCTCGTAATTGTTGGATAATATTCCATTGCATGGAGCCCTGGCGGCGCGGTGGTTAAGAGCTTGTCTGCTAACCAAAAGGTTGGCAGTTTGAATCAACCAGGCGTCCCTCGGAAACCCTAAGGGGCAGTTCTACTCTGTCCTATAGGGTCGCTGTGAGTCGGAATTGACTCAACAGCCATGGGTTTGGTTTTTTTTTTTTTAGTTATTGTATAAATGTACTATAGTTTATCTGTGCTCCAGTTGAATGCACGTAGGTCCTTTCCATATTTTGTTTATTATGAATAAAGCTACTACGAGCTTTCACATGCAAGTCTGTGTGGCTGCATGCTCTGGTGCTCTACCTACTCGTCAACATTTGCATTTGGTCAGTTTAGCCACTCTGGTGGGTGTGTAGTGTTATGTTACCAAAAAAAAAAAAAAACCAAGAAACAAACCAAACCCGTTGCCGTTGAGACGATTCCAATTCATAGCTACCCTATAGGACAGAGCAGAACTGCCCCATAGGGTTTCCAAGGAGCAGCCGGTGGATTCCAACTGCCAACCTTTTGGTTATCAGGTGAGCTCTTAACCACTGCGCCACTAGGGCTCCAGTGTTATGTTAGTGTGGTTTAAATTAGCATTTTCATAATAACTAATGATGCTGAGCACTTTTTCAAGTACTTGCTGTCCATCCTTATAGCTTCCCTTATGTAGTATCTGCTCAAATCTTTTGCCTATTTTTATTGGGTTCTTTATCTTTTTATTATTGATTTGTAGGAGTTCTTAATATATTCTGGATCCAGTTACTTGTCATATATATGTATTGCAAATATGTTTTACAAGTGTGTGGCTTGCCTCTTTATTTTCTTAATGCTGTCTTTGGATGATCAACCGTTTGTATTTTGATGAAGTCTAATTTTACTATTAATTTATGGTTATTGTTCCCTGTATCCTGCTTAAGAAATCATTGCTTATCTCTTAGTCACAAAGTTATTCTCCTGTATTATTTCCAGAAATTTTATAGGTTTAGCTTTTGCATTTCAGTTTATGATATATTTTGAGTAAATTTGTGTATGTGTGGTATGTGACATAGGAATTGAGATTCGGTTGTTTCAGCCCCAATTGATGAAAAGATTTTTCTTCCTCCACCGATTTCTTTGTCAAAAATCAAATGACCATATTAAGTGTGAGCCCATTTCTTGGCTCTTTATTCCATCAAAAGATTTAATAATTTTTATACCAGTACCACAATGTTCTGATTACTTTAACTTTGTAGTAAGTCATGGAAAAACATTCTTTTCTGTTCAGCTTTGCTATTTTAGGTTCTTTGCATCTCCATATAAATTTTAAAATCAGTTTGCCAATTTCTATAAATAAACTTGGAGGAATTATATTCAATATCCATTAAATCTGCAGGTCAATATAGAGTCTTTTAATTTATGGACATGGTATGTATCTTCATTTATTTAGATAGTCTCTAATTTCTTGAGGCCATGTTTTATAGTTTTCAGTGGAGGGTTTGCACATTTTTTGTTAAATACGTATCTGAATATTTCATGTTTTGATGCTATTCTATACACTGAAGCTTTAAAAATTAGTTTTCTTTTTCCGTTACTACTGTACAGAAATGCAAATCTTTTTTGTGTATTGATCTAGTATCCTACGATCTTACTAACTCCACTTTAGAAGCTCTTTTCTAGATACCTTAACAGTTTGTACACGTCTAGTAAATAAAGACAGTTTTGTTTCCTCTTTTTCAATTTTATGTCTTAATTTCCTTTTTCTTGCCTTGTTACAGTGACTGGGAACCTCAGAAAAATGTTGAAGTGGAGTGACTAGGCATTTTTACCTTCTTCTTTATCTTAGAGGACAGCGTTCAATATTTCGTCATTAGCTCTAACGTTAGCTGGAACTGTTTTCATCAGATTGAGGAAATTCCTTTGTATCACTGGTTTTCTGAGAGTTTTTATCATTAATGAGCATTAATTTTTTTTTAAATGCTTTTTCTACATCTATTGAAATCATTGGAGCCCTGGTGGTGCTGTGGTTAAGCGCTGGGTTGCTAACCAAAAGGTCCGTGGTTTGAACCCACCAGCTGCTCCACTGGAGAAAGGTGTGGTAGTCTGTTTCTGTAAATATTAAACCTGTTGTGGTTGAGTTGATTCCTATTTCTATAGGACAGGGTAGAACTACCCTGTAGAGTTTCCAAGGCTCCAATCTTTATGTGGAGCCCCAGTGGCACAGTGGTTAAAAGCTCAGCTGTTAACCTAAAGATCAGCAGTTCAAATCTACCAGTTGCTCCTTGGAAACCCTATGGGGCAGTTTTACTCTGCCCTACAGGATCGCTATGAGCTGAAATCGACTCCACGGCAACAATTTTACTGAAAAATCCTATGACTTTTCTCCTTTATTTTAATTTGGTGATTTACGCTGATTGATTTTTGAATACTAATTTAACCTATAATTTGAGGGTATGCCCCAGTTGGTCAAGTTATATATTCTTATTATATATTGCTGGACTTGATTACCTAATATTTTGCTACTTTTTTTTTTTTTTTGTATCTGTATTCATGGGGAATATTGATCTGTAATTTTTTTTTGTAATGTCTTCGTCTAGTTTTTATGACAGGGTTATGCTGACCTAGTAAAAAGTTTTGGGAAGTGATTCCTCTTCCTTTACTTTCTGAGAGTCTTTGTAAGATTGGTGTTATTTCCCTCTTAGATGAATTTGATAAAATTTTCCAGTGAAGCCATGTGGGTCTGGAGTTCTCTTTATGAGAAGATTTTTGATAACAAATTCAACTGTTTTAATAGACTTAGGACTATTTAGACTTTTTTTTTGTCTTGTGTTGGTTTTGTTAGCTGTATATGTCAAGGGATTTGCCCATCTTATCTAAGCTGTCTAATATTTTGGCATAAAATTGTTTATAATATTCTCATTGTTTTTAACATTTGAAAATTTGTAGTGCTGTTTCCTTTTTCACTCTATATTATTAATGTCTTGTCTCATATTCTTGATCAATCTAGTTAAAGGTTTATCAATTTTGTTGATTGTTTTCAAAGACCTAGCTTTTTACTTTATTGTCTATATTGCTTGTTTTCTATTTCATTGATTCCTACTCCTATCTGTATTCATTCATTTGCGCCCCTTCTCTCATTTCTTTTTTTCTTCCTTTCCTCCCTTCCTCCGTCTCTCTTTTCCTCTTTCCCTCCTTCCTTCCACCCTTCCTTTTTTAACTTTTTAAATTGTAACCTTAAGTTAAGATCTTTCTTCTCTGCTATGAACATTAACATTTTCATTCTAAGCACTACTTTAGCTGCAACACCTCAATTTGCATCTATTTTTTTCCTTACTGTGTAATTAGAAATATTTTCTAACACCTTTGTCAATTCCTCTTTGACCAATAGATTGTTTTGAAATATATTGTTTTAGTTTGCAAATTCTTGTTTTATTTTTTTTTTTCTTTTCCGCCTAGATATATTTGATTTCTAACATAATACCACTGTGGTCAGAGGAAATATTTATACATAATTTCAGTTATTTTAAATGTATTGGGACATGTTTTATGACCTAATGTATGGCCTATTTTGGTGAGTGAATCATGTGTCTTTGAAAAGAATATGTATTCTGCAGTTCTTATGTGTAGGGTTGTATAAATGTCATGAAATCAAAGTGATCGATAGCTAAAATTAGTTTTGATTTGCAATGATAGAAGTTTATCTTAAGGACACCCAGAAACATGAAGTATGACAGGAAATTCGTCAGTGGTCTCTTTGCTCTCTGGATTCCCATCCTTAAAGTCTAGGAAGCACTGTAGGGTTCAAAACTCAGCATGAATTTTACTTACAGTCCAGTAGAATGGCTAACTCAAACGAGACACCATCCATTTTGTTTAGCTTATGTTGAGTATCTCCAACAGTATAATATATTCTGATTTTTAAAAAATTGCAAATTGAATGGATTACAATTTTAACAAATCCCAATTCAAAAACAAAAGTGTATAATCACTCCATGTCTGCATCCTACTCCCCAGAAGAAATTTTACTCTTAAGGATTCTAGTATCTATCTGTTCAATCTTTATAGTATTTTGCTTTAACATTACTAAAAGTGTAAGAGTAGCTCTGATTCATAAATACAGAAAATTCAGAGTTCTTGTTTAATATTTATAACCTAGTTTAACCCCCTAAAAAAGAAACTCATTGCCGTCAAGTCGATTCCAACTCATAGCGACCCTATAGGACAGAGTAGAATTGCCCCATAGGGTTTCCAAGGCTGTAAATCTTTACGGAAGCAGACAGCCCCATCCTTCTCCTGCAGAGCGGTTGGTAGGTTTGAACCTCCGACCTTTTGGTTAGCAGCCGAGTGCTTTAACCACTCTGCTACCAGGTCTCCTATAATCTAGTTTACTTTATTAAAAATGGAAATTTTGATTTGCTGAGAAAAGACTTATTTGTTTAAGGAGGAGACATAATGACCTGGAACATTACATTTTATCTACTAATTGTGATTCACGTCAGCTTCGCAATTCAGATAAAATATATGCATTCACTCCTTACCTTGATCCCCTGTTAAAAGTGTAGGGTGAAAGAATGGGAAGGTGAAAACTGAAAGTGGTAGGAACTCTAAGTAGTGTCAAAAAAAACAAAAAACAAAAAAACCAGAACACATTGCCATCAAGTCAATTCTGACCCACAGCGACCCTAGAGGACAGAGTAGAACTGCTCCAGAGGGTTTCCAAGAAGCAGCTGGTGAACTTAAACCCCCGACCTTTCGGTTAGCAGCCCTATCACTTAACCACTGCACCACCAGGGCTCCCTAAGTAGTGTATTGCCTGCTTAAAAGGGGACAATTTGTTTAAATTCAAATTTTGACCTATGAAAGGAGAGTCTATGGTTTGCTAGCAGAGACCATGACTATACTTCAGAACAAAACAACTGGACCACATGGAGTTTGATCCTATAACCTTCTCTACTCTAACCAACAAAATTAACAAACCACTATATGAAAAAATTTTAAATAATGGATTTTGTTTTCTCCTCCCAGGATGCTGAATGTGCCTATTTTCCTTTTCCTGAACTTCTTCCACTGAGAACTGCTTTAATTCTCCACCTTCAACACAATACTAACATAGATGTTCAAACCGAGATTTCTGGATGCTTATCACTAGAGTGGGAACTTTTCTTGGAAGAGCGTCACCCGTATTTCTTGATAGTTTCGGATGAAGGCCTGAATGATCTACAAACACACCTTTTTAACTTTTTAATTATACACTCCTGGGGAATGGGAGTCCATGTTGTGCTCTCGTCGGGGCAAGAATCTGATAGTCTCAAACTTTATGCGTACATTATGCAGAGCACGAAGAGAAACCAAAAGTTTTCTAAGGAGGTAATTTATATTTATAAATCTCATTTTTTTTTATCCTGAAATTTTTCTTTTTTAATTCTTAAAATAAGTTAATTCAATATTCTTTCCATGCTACTTCTGGAATTTACAGTCTCAGAAGAGATAATAAATTTAATAACACTAACAATGATTGCAATAAGCATACATTGCAATTTTACAATATACTAGATTCTTTCCATGAATTATCTCTTAATTCTAGTAATAATCCTGTGAGGTAGGTGGTATTATCATTTCTATCCCACAGATCTTCATCTGTAAAATGAAAGTTACAGAGGTGAAGTCACTTGCTCACGGTCATATTAGTGAGTGATTGACAATGAATTTCAGCAGAAAAAGTACAACTCCAGCTTCTGTGGATAAACCACTGGGCTCCAGCCTTTTAAATAATGGAAAGTTCACAGTGTATTTAACTGGGGCCAGATTTAGAGGTCCATGTATCTAAGACAGACTAATGAAACAATGCTAACACCGAGGCCTTTAATGGGAAATAAATGAAAAATGTTATCAATGAAGAAGGAAATAAAATGATTTTATTTCTTAATGTTAAGTCACCAATTCTGTAGAATTTTCAAGACATTTTAGAATTTTAATTCCATGACTTACTCAGCATTTTGGTATAGGTTTTATACAGCAACTGTTGCATATAACATTGAGGTCAAACATGCTCTAATGATCTTATGAGTAAGTCTAGTTTTTATTTTAATTTTCACATTTTAAAATGAATTCTGATTGTGGATGTTATTCAATACTTCATCAGAAATTATCTTGCAATCCAATTTATATTTTAGCTGTATTGTAGCAAATCCTCATCTTTTTGAAATGGTGACACCACGTGGTTTTTTGTTTGACTTTGAAAGTTGTCTTCTAAACGTGCAGTATGGCAGTAAAAAGCAATTAAAACTCATGTTTGGAGAAACAGCTTTCATGACAATTGGAAGCATACACTGGCGGTCATGCTTTTAGAGTGGCCCTTTCGCTTCCATTGCATTTCTATGATGAAAATATTTTCCAAGATTTTTGCCTACTATTAGCAGTAGAAACTTGAGAATTCACTTTCACCTTGGGAGAAGTTACTGCTCTCAGTAAATCTCTATTTTCCGTGAGAAATACCAGCCTCCGACTTTTAGGAATCCAGTACTAGGACCCTGCTTGGTCTCTGTTAACAATGTATATATATTTTTGGTTTTGTTTCTCAAGAGAGGATTTTATTTTCTGTAAAATTATTTTCTGATTTATTGACTGTAATCACTTCCCTAAAAGAAGTGACTTTTGGTCTATTTAAATCGGTCTCTGAAAGAACACCAAAATTGTGTTATATGTGATAATTGTTGAGGATGGTTGACGGATATACGAAAGGGGAGTATACTATTTTCTCTGATTTTCTATACTTTTTAAAACTTTATAATAACAAAAAATGCACCGTACCCTTAAATAAAAATTAAATCGACAAAGAGGAAATATTAATGTTTATCATAGCTTAAATGAAATGGTCCTCGAGACACATGAGGGCAATTTTATTTAACGTACATTGTAACATATATAGAATTCAAATATCTCCTTTTTTTGTAGCTGGGAAAAATGGTAATTCATTTAAAGCATTTTATATAATTGTCTCTCTTTTACAGAATCAAATGATGAGTCAGAGTGCTTATAAAAGCCTTATACAACACTTGGAAGAAGACAAAATTTTAGCATTAACATCTCACTTTGGACATTTAAGATGGGAAGATATGGTAGAAGAGGTGCAGAAACATTTATTCCTTCAAGTAAAAGTCTGACAGAATTTGATAAGTAAAAAGCTATTTGTGAGTAGTCTAGGGCTTTAGACTAGGCTGAACAGTGCCTCAATAGATATATAATGTCTGAATCTTAGAATCTCATGCTCTTAATGCAGCTTGAATTGATCAGATGACATACGCTGTATAAGGTTCACTTCCGGGAACCACATTTTAAGACATTTGCCATATCATATCAACAGTCAAAATGAGACATAGTTATACCTTAAATCTAATTTCGTTTATATCACCTCAGACAATGCTTTGCAATACTCCTTCTCCTGATGGATACTATCTAAAATCACTCTTTTATTGCTTTATTCTTATTTTTTCAGGAGAAGCAGTAAGATTCCTTACTTTTCTATGTATTCAGAATTCCCAGAAATTGACTCAAAATTAGATCAAGAGGCATTGACCAATTCAATGATATTGATACATATTGCCAAATAGCTTTGCAGAATTCTATACCTACCTATACTTTCACTTGCAAGTATAAAAGAAATAATGCATCACACAATTTTTAATGCTATATTGTTATTTAAAATAATTTGATATTCAAAACAGCATCTAATTACTCTTTCAACATATTTCTTCGTTCGTAAGATTGAATTATTTTAACATTTTTATTAGTACTTTGTATTTCTTTCTTTGTGAATTGTTCATGCCTTGCTAAAGTCATGTACTTTCTTGCTGAGTTACTTCAGTTTTTTACAGATTCAGGTTTACGGTGACTCTCTGGCATATTCAATTAATTAATTTTCAATTTTTTGTCATTAAAATGATTTTAAATTTTTAAACATAAATATTTACAGTTCTATGTCGTTAGAGCTATACTTTTTTTTTTCCTGTATGGTTTCTTCCAGCAGTAATATTTCTGAGTGAGAAACATATTTCTAAATAATTTGACAGTTGAAAAATGTTCTTCTCCAGCAGGCACATGAGACTATCTTTCTGCTCAGGCAACTCTGGCCACAAGGCTCTGATATCCGGAGTGTTCTCTGTGTTACTTTATGTTCATTGTCCTTGGGAAGGTACCATTGCTTCTTAGAAAACAAAAAGAAGAGAGCCTCCGATCAGGAAACTAGTGTTCGTCAGGTATGGTGGGTAGGACTTCATTTGGGCAAAATCTGGGTTTTCACTTTTGAAATAACTCTTGGCTTCTGACTACCATTTTCCTCATTTGGCATTTAGTCCCCCCCCCCCCCACCTAATTTATATATATTAATTATCCAAAAAAGGAAATATTAGAATGTGTTTATAAGAAAACAGTGCATTATATAACTTAGTATTTGTCTTAGAAAATAATGCACAGGAAGTTTTATCTGCTGTTTCACCTAACACTCATTCAGCCTAATTCTTCTAATCATTAGAGAAAGGAAGAAGAAGAAATGAACTAAATTTTGGGGGAAGCCTACTACGTACCTCTGTTTTGAGATTTTTAAGTACCTGATGTCATTTAACCTTCCAACACATTTTCAGTATAGGCATTATTGCTCTCTTCTACCAATTTGTGTCACTGATGCTCGGACGTCAGTGGCATACCTAAAATTACCTGGCAAAAGGCAGCTTGGGTTTTTACAAGGATGGTTGGCCTAGTTCCACTATGCACGCACACACACACACACACACACACACACACACACACACAGAATTTTGTATGCCGTCTGGATATTGCTGTATTCTAAGCTAAATAACCAACTTCTAAAAAAATAAATGTAACTGCACAGGACTCAAGGAATTAGTATTCTATGGGAGAGGATTGTAGTTTTTAGTATCTATCAGCATGTATTTACTGAGTATTTGTGCTTGGTACTATGTTATGCACCTTGGAGAGAGAGAAGAAATAGACATAGTAGTTACCAAAACTGATCACAAATTCCTTGGAAGGTAATTTTAATTTTTCTTTGGAATTGCTAGAGGAACTCCAGGCTCACATATCCACCTGCCTACTCAACCTTCCACTTGGACGTGTAGTAGACATCTCACATTTAACATATCTGGAACTAAATCCCTCAGACTTGCTTCTTCCTCCCTTTTCCCCATCCCAACAAAGCACCATCCTTCTAGTTACTCAAGAAAAATAAAAAATAAAAATGCTGTTAACTATTGGGACATACCATAGAGAGTGCAGAGTAGCAAACAGGACAACTGCAATGAGCTGTGAACTTTTGGTGATTCTTCCTTCTTTATTCTTTCCTGTATTTAGTTTTGCCCTCTCTGACTTTAATTTTACCGAGAATGATAATGTATATTTATTTACTTATTCAGCTAAAATTTACTGAGTGACTGATATGTGGTGGCGGCATTGATAGTTCAATTGTAGAATTCTCATGTTGCATGTGGGAGACCTGCTTCAATGCTCGGCCAGTGCAACTCGTGTGCAGTCACTACCCGTAGGTTAGTGGTAGCTTGTGTGTTGCTATGATACTAAGCAGGCTTTAGCAGAGCTTCCAGATTAAGACAGACTAGGAAGAAGAACCTGCTAATCTACTTCCAAAAATAAGCCAATGAAAACCCTATGTATCACAATGGTTTGATCTGCAAAGATTAACAAAATTGACAAACCACTGCCAAACTAACAAAAGAAAAATACGATAGGAAGCAAATAATCCAAAGAAGAAATGAGATGGGGGACATTACAACAGACACAACTGACATAAGAAGGATCATAACAGAATACTATGAAAAATTGTACTCCAACAAATTTGAGAACCAAGAGGAAATGGACAAATTTCTAGAAACACACTACCTACCTAAACTAACACAAACATTCGGAGAAGACTCACACCAAACCAAACCAGCACTGCTCAAAATATTTCAGAACATAGAAAAGGAAGGAATACTCCTGAATTCATTCTATGAAGCCAGCATATCCCTGCTACCAAAGCCAGGCAAAGACACCACAAAAAAAGAAAATTACAGACCAATGTCTCTCATGAATATAGATGCAAAAATTCTCAACAAACTTTTAACCAATAGAATTAAGCATCATATCAAAAAAATAATACATCAGGACCAAGTGAGATTCATACCAGGTATGCAAGGATGGTTCAACAGTAGAAAATCAATCAATGTAATTCACCACATAAATAGAATAAAAGAAAAGAATCACATGATCATCTCAATTAACACAGAAAAAGCATTTGATAAAGTCCGTCACCAATTCCTGAGAAAAATTCTCAATAAAACAGGAATAGAAGGGAAATTCCTGAACATAACAAAGGGCAACTATACAAAACCAACAGCCAACATTATTCTTAATGGAGACAGGCTGAAAACATTCCCCTTGAGAACATGAACAAGACAAGGATGCCCTTCATCACCATTCCTATTTAACATTGTGCTGGAAGTCCTAGCTGGAGCAACAGGGCAAGAAAAAGAAATAAAGGGCATCGAAACTGGAAAGATGGAAAAACTAATCACCCACTTAATATGGAAAGGAAAGAGGTCTGGGATAAGCAAAGGATTATTGAAGAAAAAGAACAAAGTAGGAGGCCTCACACCACCTGATCTCAGAACCTACTATACATTCATGGTAGTCAAAACAGACTGGTATTGGTACAATGACAGACACATAGACCTATTGAACAGAATCGAGAACACAGATATAAATCCATCCACCTATGGTTGGCCGATTTTTTACAAAAGACCAAAATCCATTTAAACAGGGGAAAGATAGTCTTTTTAACAAACAATGCTGGCAAAACTGGATGTCCATCTGCAAAAAAATGAAACAGGACCCATACCTCAAACCATACAACTCAAAATGGATCAAAGACCTAAATATAAAACCTAAAAGGATAAAGATCATGGAAGAAAAAATAGAGACAGTGCTAGGGGCCCTGATACATGGCATAAATAGACTATAAACCATAAGTAACAATGCACAAACAACAGAAGATAAACTAGATAACTGGTTTCTTCTAAAAATTAAACACTTATGCTCATCAAAAGACTTCACCAAAAGAGTAAAAAGAGAACTTACAGACTGGGAAAAAAATTTTGGCTACCACATATCCAATGGGGGTCTAATCTCTAAACTCTATAAAATACTTCAACACCTCAACAACAAAAAGACAAACAATGCAATTAAACTGGACAAAGGACATCTAAGATACTCCACTGGTTTCATCCCGTCTGGAGCAAGGGAGAATGAAGAAAACCAAAGACACAAGGAAAATATTAGTCCAAAGGAATAATGGACCACATGAACCACAGCCTCCACCAGTCTAAGCCAGAATAACTAGATGGTGCCTGGTTATCATCACTGACCACTCTGACAGGGATCACAATAGAGAGTCCCAGACACAGCAGGAGAAAAATGTAGAACAAAATTCAAATTCACAAAAAAGACCAGACTTACAGAGTCTGACAGAGACTGGATGAACCTCCAAGACTATGGCTCCCAGATAGCCTGCAAACTCAAAACTGAAGCCACCCTCAAAGTCCACCTTTCAGCCAAGATTAGACAGGCCTATATAGCAAGCAATAACACAAGTGAGGAACATGCTTCTTAGTTCAATCAAGTGTATAAGACCAAATGAGCAATACCTGCCCAAAAGCAAAGATAAGAATGCAGGAAGAGACAGGAAAACTGGATGAATGGACACAAGGAACCAGGGGTGAAAAGGGGGAGAGTGCTGACACATTGCAGGGATTGCAACCGATGTCACAAAACAATCTGTGTATAAATTTTTGAATGAGAAACTAATATGCACTGTAAACTTTCACCTAAAGCACAATTTAAAAAAAAAATGTAAAAAGAAAAACCCCCAAAAACCCTTTACCTAGTAATGGGACTCTATTCAGCATGATTCCCTGATTTTTAAGAACATAATTAAATATTATGATTATCTTAATGTACTGATTTTGATGGTCTGTGGAAGAAGTGCTCTGAGTTGGATCTGTCATGCAAGTGTGAACAGCATGCAACTTAGGGTTCTGGATATGAAATGTGCTTTCTTGACAAAGCTTATATTTGATTAATTTGCCTCTTTCTCACACAGTATCAGAGACGGACAGAGCCCACTATCTCATTCGATTCTCCTCCAATATCGGCTTAAATGTCTTCGGAGAAACATTATCATATGACAGTACATTATTTTTTAAAAAATTTTTTGCCATGATTACTTTTTTAAAATTATTATTATTATACTTTAGTTGAAGGTTTACAGAATAGACTAGATTCTTATTAAACAGTTAATACATATATTGTTTTTGACATTGGTTACCAACCCCGCAGCCTGTCAACACTACCCTTCTCGAACTTGGGTTCCCCATTACCAGCTCTCCTGTCCCCTGCTGCCTTCTAGTCCTTGTCCCTGGGCTGGTGTGCCCCTTTAGTCTTGTTTTGCTTTATAGGCCTGTCTAATCTTTGGCTAAAGGGTGACCCTCAGGAGTGACTTCATTACTGAGCTACAAGGGTGTCCGGGGGCCATACTCTCGGGGTTTCTTCAGTCTCTGTCAGGCCAGTAAGTCTGGTCTTCTTTTGTGAGTTAGAATTTTGTTCTACATTTTTCTCTGGCTCTCTTTGTGATCCCTGTCAGAGCAGTTGGTGGTGGTATCCTGGCACCATCTAGTTGTATAGCACTTAGTCTGGTAGAGGCTGTGGTAGATGTTGACCATTATTCCTTTGGACTAATCTTTCCCTTGTGTCTTTGGTTTTCTTCATTCTCCCTTGCTCCCAATGGGGTGAGACCAGTGGAGTATATTAGATGGCCATTTACAAGGTTTTAAGATCCCAGACACTACTCACCAAAGTAGAAAGTAGAACATTTTCTTTATAAAACTATGTTATGACAATTGAGCTAGTTGTTCCCTGAGACCAAGTACATGAAATTTTTAATAGTTTTAATTAGAAAAAAATGAATATATTGAACCCAAATCAATCCCGCTGAAACTTCTATTCATTATTCCCAGTTTGGCCCTGTGGAGATACCTTAGTTATCTAGTGCTGCTGTAACAGAAATACTACAAGTGGATGACTTTAACAAAGAGAAATTTATTCTCTCACAGTGTCGGAAGCTAGAAGTTCAAACTCAGGGTGCCAGCTCCAGGGGAAGGCTTTCTCTCTCTGTTAACTCTGGGGAAGTCCTTGTTATCAATCTTCCCTGGTCAAGAAGCTTCTCAGTGCAGGGACCGCAGGTCCAAAAGAAATGCTATTCTCCTGGCTTTTGCTTCTTTATGTTATGAGGTCTCCATGTCTCTCTGATTGCTTCTGTCTTTTATATCTCAAAAGAGATTGGCTTAAGACACAATCTAATCTTGTAGATTGAGTCCTGCCTCATTAACATAACAGCCTCTAATCCTACCGCCTTAACATCATAGAGATAGGATTTACAACACATAGGAAAATCACATCAGATGACAAAATGGTGGACAATCACACAATACTGGGAATCATAGCCTAGCCATTTTGACAGATATTTTGAGGGGACACAATTCAATCCATGACAATACCCAAATTAAGTCTTATCTCTTTTCCATGTACTATTGTTGTTGTTAGCCAATGTCCTGTTGGCCCCCAACCCATGGTGACCCCAAGCACAACAGAACAAAACACTGCCTAGTCTGGAGCCATCATCCCCCATGATCAGTTGCAGATTGTGTCATTATGATCCATATGCTTTCCATGGGCTGATTTTTAGAAATAGATTGCCAGGTCTTCCTTCCTAGTCTGTCTCATTTTGGAAGCTCTGCTGAAAACTGTTTGCCATCGTAACAACATGCGAGCCTCCACTGACAGATGGGTGGTGGCTGAATAGAAGGTGCATTACCAACCCTTCACATATTTGAAAATAGCTCTGAAATCTCTGCCACAAGAAGCTAAATATGATTATTTCCTTCTACCATTGCTCTTCAACGTGTTTTTCAGATAAGTGAATATGCTATGGTTTTGTTGTTATTACTCTTGATACTCTGAACTGGTAGAGCATTTTTGTGGGACTCAATTGGAGTCCTAGTGGAGTAGTGGTTAGAGCTTGGCTACTAACCAAAAGGTCAGCAGTTCAAACCCACCTGCTGCCACTTGGAAGCCCTATGGAGGCAGTTCTACTCTGTCCTCATAGGGTCCCTATGAGTCGGAATTGACTCAACGCCAACAGATTTGGTTTGGTTTTGAGTATCAGTGCAAAGGTGTCTGGGTCAATGACCACCTTTTCTGCGGACACAACAGCTTTCCTTATCTGTTTTCTCAACTCATTTCAAGTTAGGCTTATCTGAATATTCTGAAAAATGCTTATGTGAACTGCTGGTAAACCAGGAGTTTCCCTTCCCTCTGCCATCTCCCTCTATAAAGATGCAATTGAGTTTGTGTATGAAGAGGACTTTTTCAAAAATGTAGACTGAAGAGTCTGATCATGTGTGACTCTTCCACAACAAAACATGGCTGGTCACTTGTGTGGTGCTGACATTTATACACAATTCCATAGCCTGGTGTTCTCTGACTTGCTTTCCTTATTTCATGCAGGTGGACACTGATTGCTCAGCGCTGCAGGAGGTGGAAGATCTGTGTAGACTACACTGCCTCAGCATAGCTTTTCTGCTCCGCTTACCTCTATCTCAAAGAGCTCAGACCCGAGTCATCACTTCCCATTGGATTCAGAATATTCAGACTTTCTTAAAAATGGTAAACAGACTTTATACTAGTTTATTGTTTCAACATGAGAGATGAAAATCATGATCACCATTAAAAGCAGATTTACTTTGGAATAGCATCAGGTCTAATGAGCTGTAATAAATTATCTATATTAAAGAATATCAAGATCTATCTGTTCTCAGAAGACACGAGAACTTTCCCATTTTTCCTTCCCTGACTCTCTGACAAGACCATGTTTTTGTTTCATCAACCGTAGAAAATTACTTGGTTGATGTTCTATTCTTGGTTTAGTTACGGAGTGCTGCGGTAACACAAATACTACCAATGAGTGGCTTTAAAGAACAGAACGTTGTTTTCTCACAGTTCAGGAAGCTAGAAACGTGAATTCAGGGCATGGTTCTAGGGGGAGTTCCTTCCTTGCCTATTTCAGCTTCAAGGAGCTGCCAGCAGTCCTTGTAGATACATCTGTCTCTGTGGGCTGTCTTCCTCTTCTCCTTGTGTGTGTCTGGGTCCATTCTGCTCTTTTTATAACTCAGAAGTGATTAGATTTAGAACCCACCCAACTTGGGTCTGACCTTGTTAACATAACAACAAAAACTCTGTTTTCAGACAGGATCATACTTATAGGTATAAAAAGAAAAACAAACCTGTTCCCGTAGAGTCAATTCCAACTCACAGCGACCCTATTTACAGGTATAGGGGCCAGGATCTCAATACATGCTTTGTTCAATCCATACAATTCTGTTCTTAGAGAAACTGAGGAAGCCAATTTATGACTTTATTTTTTTCTGTTTATTATAAAAACATTTGAAAGAAAAGTTGAAAAGTGTAGAAAAATACATACTATGTACTCATAGCCTCACCACTCAAATCAGTACTGTAAACTGTTAATACTTTGGTTTAATTTCTTCATGCTTTTTTTTAGGGTATAGATTTGTTGTGCTTGTTTCTTATATGACTGCACTCCTATATATTATATATTCTTTTATTTTAAAGTTCTTTTCACTTTTTTTTTCATAGTATTGGTTAGCAACTTGATAGATTCCCTGAAGTGGGATTACTGTCCAAAGGCATGGAAAATTTTGAGAATCTTGATACATATTGTCAAATTGTCAGCAAAGACCTTTTATAACCAATCTGTCAGGAAGCCAGTCCACACATGTTTCCTCAATGCGTATTCACTGTGCTGACCCACAGGTAGAGTGGAGAAAAAAATACACACACATTTCCCCACCCTACTCCTTCCATGGAGCTTTAGTTTGCAAGGAATTCTGATGTCGCTACAATAACTAATAAAATAATTCCAAGTGTGAAAATAGTACCCAGAGGGAAGTAGAGGATGCTTTAGAAACTAATGTTAGTCCAGATTTACTCAATGTGGAACAGATGGGTTCTCTGAAGAACTGAAGAGAAGTGAAGTAACCCAAGGCCTGTAGACAAGTAGGAGTTAGCTAGGGGAAGAGAGGAAGCAAAGGTTTTCAAGAGACAAAGCAGCATGTGTGAATGTCCTAAGATCACAAGGATCGGAGATGATGTTCAGTGTGACTAGAGAAGAGAAACGATGACAAAACTGGAGAGGTGGGTAGGAGAAACACTGTTTATCACTATTTGTGGTTGTTAAGGATTTAGGAAATCATAAATATAATGAGAAATTACTGACGAGTTTCAAGCTGGGAGTGACATTTTTTGTTTAAAAAGTTCTTCTGGTTGCAGTGCATAGAGTGCGTTCTAGACATACGAGGGTAAAGATGAGGAAACCGTTGAAATGATTATTTACGTAAGTGATGATAGTAACGTGGGTGAAGCTGGTGGCAATAGGGATGAGTAGAAGTGGAAAATGCAAGAGTTATTTAGGCTGTGGACCTGACAAGGTTAAGTAATTGGCATAAGGGAAAGGGAAGTGGGAAAGGTGACTTCCATATTATTGTTTGACCAATTGTGTGGATGTTGCCATTGGAAGAACATTTTGAGGTGGAAATGAGTTTTGGGAACAGTATGAGGCAGCCATGAGAAATCCAAAAGGATCTATCTAGAAGGCAGTGTAAGTGTGCTTTGGGCTGGAAATAAGGATTTGGGACTCTTTAGCCTAGGGATGGTACTAGACACTATGCCAGTTATACGTTGTAGAATAAAAAGAGAGGAGGTCTTGGTTCAGGGTCCTGAGATATTCCAAAATTTAATGGTCAGGTGGGGGTGTAAGAATTGGAAGAAGACACTAAAAAGAAGTTACTATGATAAATGGTAGAAAATTAGCAGAATGTGTTATCATGGAGGTCAAATATATTGAGTTTTTTAAAAAAAGAGGAAATGGTTTACATGTCAAATTCTGCAGATAGTTTAAGGAAGCTGAGGATAGAAAACGTGTACTGAATTTAATGACATAGGAGTCATGGTTGGTTATTATTATTTGGTAGAGTGGTGGGATGCAGAGTCCACATTGGAATGTTTAACATGAGTAGAAGATATAAAGAGGATACTGTAGACAACTCTTTTCTTGGAGTTGGTTTTGATTTTGGTTCATCTCTAATCTTTTTGATTTTAACAACTTTATCAGGCTACCCAGAAATATCCCTATTGACATACCTTATGGGGAAGTTACAAAGGTTATGAAATCATTATATGACTCCTTGCTAATAATGTTAATTTTCAATTTTCAGAAAAAATGGTGTGAATACTTTATTCTAAGAAATATAAGCAAATTTGGATCTTGGAATCTGAATCTAAAGCATCTTTCTGACCTAAACGATGAGCATTTGTTAAAGAATATTGCCTTTTTCTACGAAACGGAAAATGTTCAAGGTAACACCTTAATATACATTAAAATTATATCATTAAGTCAGAGATCTACCAAAATTATACAAAAGCCTTCAAAATTTTCCAAGACATAACACAGTGACATTTTTGTTTCATCCAGTTTCCGTCGTAGATATATATAATTTTTGCATATTTTGCCTTTTCTTCGCTCCATATTATTTTTAAAAAAAATTGAGTTTGATGTTATAATATTGATAGATGTATTTTTCATTTATATGGGTTCATGATATTTTTTATAATACTGCAATTAATACAATCTTGTCACTATTTTTGAATATTTAAGCATGCTTTTCCTAAAAACAAAGCTGCTTGAAACATCTTGCAAATATAATTTTTTCTTTTTTTCACTGATTTTCCTAGAATAAATTATCTGAAGTGGCTTATATAGTCAAAGAATAATGAAACACTTTCTAAACATTTTTCCTGAATGCACATTATTAAAGTTTCTTTAGCCTCTGGGATTTAACTACCTTTGATGGCAAGCATTGGGATGTACTGACTACACAAAATTTAGCAACCATTACTAGTTTTTTCCTTCTTTTTTTAATTCTCACCCTCCAGGAACTCTGTAGCCTCTCAAGAAACTGGTTTTTAAATTGCAAACTTATATGTGGCATATTGCTCTTCGTTATTTAAGAGAATAATTATATATTCATCATTGACGTTATTTAATAAGGAACAGAGCTATAGTTGTAACCCTCAGTAATTAAATATAAAGACAAAATGATTTTTAAAAACCACTGCTATATTGTTATTGCTACTTTTTATGTAGATGTACTGTGGGACACACTTTAAGTTTTACTATCTGACAGTCTTTCCGCAGCTGTATGAATTTAGTCCAAAAATGGTGCTTGTGTGTGTGGGGTGCGGGAGAGGGCAGTAATGACCTTTAAGGCTTTAATAGTTTTAATTTTTATGCAGAGATATATTTGAATTTGGGAGATTTCATTAAGAGAGATTATGAACACTTGTGGAATTCTGTGTCCCACCTGGTTAAAGAATTTAATGTTGGAAAGCCTTTTCCTTTGAGAACAACAGCAGGATATTTTCTTGGAAAGACATCATCACCAATTCAAGGTAAAAAGTCACCAGATTAAACTGAAATAAAAGCATGTTTACTCTGCAAATTATTTAGAAGCTCTAATAATTCAATTCTTAAAAGTATAGTTGTCTTTTATTATGCATTTTTGTTCACGTCTGAATTGTTATAAAATATACACATTTAAGTGTGTAAAGTAAATCAATTTTAAGTGCACAGGTCTATGAGTTTTTACATATCTTTGTGTATGTATAGGGTAGTCATGAGTCAGAATTGACTCGAAGGCAACGGGTTTGGTTTTGGTTTCATCTATGTCTAGGAGGCTTGGTGGCACAGTGGTTAAGAGCTCAGCTGCTAACCAGAAGGTTGGCAGTTCAAATCCACCAGCTGCTCCTTGGAAACCCTAGGGGGCAGTTCTACTCTGTTGTATAGAGTTGCTATGAGTCAGAATTGACTCGACGGCAACGGGTTTAGTTTGACTTTTTGAGCTATATCTATATCTCTGTCTATGTCTGTGTCTATATCATCAGTATCGAATCACCACATGATTGTCTTAGGCTGAGTTCTCTAGAGAAGCAAAACCAGTGAAGCATATACGTATATATAGAGAGAGATTTATATCAAGGAAATGGCTCACAAAGTTGTAGAGGCTAGGAAGTCCCAAACCTGTGGGTCAGGCTGGAGGTTTCTCATGACTCACATAGCTGCAGGAGCTGGCGAACTCAAGATCCAGACCTAGGAGGCTGACAAATCCCAAGATCGGCAGCAAGTGCTAGCTCAAGTCCCAAGAGCCGAGGTCAGTTGAACAGGAGCCAGCTGCAGGATCCAGAGTGAGCAAAGCCCATGAGCCTTGCCAGAAGGTCCACCTATATTGGATGCAGGCAACAACCCCAAGAAAACTCCCTTTCAACTGATTGGCTACTCACAGCAAATCCCATCATGGGGTGATCCCATTATATCAGATCTCATAACGAAAATGATTACATCATTATACGACTGCCAGACTACATCATAACTGCCAGACCACTGAGAATCATGGCCCAGCCAAGTTGACACACAACCTTAATGATCACAATGATATAGAGCATTTCTAGCACCTGAGAAAGTTCCCTGATGCCACTTCCCAGTCGATCCTATCCGTACCCCCTCACTTCTTCAAGGTAAACACTATTCCAACTTCAACACCTATTTTGAGCTTCATTTGAATGAAATCATATAGTATATACCCTTTGTATCTGGCTTTCTCCACTCACGTAATGTATGAGAGATTCATGCATGTTGTATTTATGAGTATTTTATTTAAAATTATCATCGCTACAATGTATCCCCTTGTATGAATATACCACAATTAATTTATCCATTTGGGACATTTCCCAGTTATTGGGTGTTATGCATAAAACCATTAATGAACATTCTTATACATATTTTTAGGTAGATATGAGCATGTGTTTATTTTTTTAGTATATACATAGAAGTGCAGTTTTAGGAGTGACCGCTACTACCAAAACGTTTTCTAAGGTGGTTGTACCAGCTTACACTCCACCGTCAACATGGGCATTTTTGAGTTGTGAACATTTGTTATTGTTGAGCTTTTTAATTTTGGCCATTTTGATGGGTGCATAATGGCAGCTCACTGTGGTTTAAATTTTCGTTTCTTTGATGAGTGACGAGATTGAGTGGCATTTCATATAAGATTGGCCATTTAGATATCCACTTCTGTGAAGTGCCTGATCAAGTCTTTTGCCCATTTAAAAAATATACATTGTCAATATTTCATAGTTTACTCCATGATTCATCTTAAATTGTTTTGTGTGTATGGTGTGAGGGAGGAGTTATTTCTGAACCTCTATTCTATTTCACTGGTCTATCCTTGAATCTTCTTTATCCTTAAGCCAACCACATGACAAGGTGCAGAAACAAATGCAAACATATTCATAACACAATAAGGAAGAAATACTCGTATCTATTACAGTCCTTGTTTCTGCACATGGTCAAGTAGTTGTAGCTGGTATTTACAGCTACCTTCTTCCACTACCCATTCCATATTTCCTTTGCCCTTAGCAAATATTTGTGCTAAGGAGGCCCCAGGGGATATCTTGATTTCAGGCATACTTGGTTACCTCCACTGTGTAGTAGCAACCCAATTTCCCATTAGTAATCAGGACCGGTAACTCTAGCCAGTATAGTAACTCCCTTCTGTGTCTACTGGTTCATAGAGAGAAAGAGCCCCAAATGGCCAGCTAGCAGTCTCAAATTACAGTTCAATGGAATCATTGTTGTTTCTCTTGGTGGGAGCATTCTTCTCTTTAGAAGTAAGGCCTCTAGACCAGCAGAGCATAAGGTCACAAGGACAGGAAGCAAAAATTTTGCTAGTAGATCACTAGCGGTAGTAGTGAGTAGAGCCACTTCCCATGTCCACCTTTTGATTATCGAACCCAACGAGAAGAAGAGAGGGCTGTGTGAGGGATGGTTGGTGTCAGAATTAGTAAAGATGGGGGAGAGAGGCGGCTTGTCTGGCCTCTGCTTCACGTGAGTCAGCCTTGCGTTGTTGATCTTGGTTCTCCTTCACCTTTGTGGGGTTTGGAAGAGGTCAGACACTGCCCCCATGCCGTTTTACCACTGCCCTTCCAGGATTTCTCAGAAAGGGTCTGTAGTTCTGCAGCTGCCCACTTTTGGGTGGTGCCTGCATATCATGCAAAACCGTCTGTAAACCAAGCCCGAGTTTTCTTTTCTTCAGTCAACTGGTTGTAAGACACTCCCCGTAAGACCATAGGTGAAGGCCAGGAGAGGGAATGTAATGTGGCAAAAGTAGGGACCATGGGTACTTGGGTCACTTCCTCATGTAACTTACTTGTGCATTCAAGGTCTGTTTGAGCGTGATCTTACATATACCATTTCCACTTTATAATGGAGTGCTGCTTTGCAGGCTCAACTTTATGGACTGATAAAGCACACAACACTCAGTTCATAACATGTAGCTCAGTTCACATGGTAACTTGGTGGCCCATGTTTAAGCGTTCAGTCTCTATTAAGGCCCAGTAGCAGGGAAAAAGATGCTTCACAAATGGAGAATAGTTATCTGCAGAGGATGGCAGTGCTTTGCTCCAAAATTCTAAATTCTGTGATTCACCTATAGCAGCCTGTCAAAGACTCCAGATAGCATCTCTATTGGCCACCGCCCCTTTAAGCACCATCACAGCTGCAGGATCATATGGTTCAAGTGGCAGAGCAGCATGCACAGCAGAGTGGACCTGTTGCAGAGCCTTCTCTTGCTCTTGGCCTCACTCAAACTAGCAGCTTTTTGGGTCGCTTGGTAAACTGACCAGTGTGGCACCCCCACATGAAGAATATGTTGCCTCTAAAATCCAGAGGCACACTAGACGTTTTGTCTTTCTTTTTTTTTTTAATTGTGGGAGGGACCAGATGCAACAACTTATCTTTCACCTTAGAAGGGTTATCTCAGCATGCCCCACACCACTGGACCCCTAGGAATTTCACTGAGGTGGAAGGCACGTGAATTTTTGTCCAGTTAATTATCCACCCTCTAGCATGCAGATGTCTTACCAATAAGTCTAGAGTTGTTGATACTTCTTCCTTACTAGGTCAGATCAGCATAATGTCATCAATGTAGTGAACCAGTATGATGTCTTGTGGAAGGGAAAGGTGATCAAGGTCTCTTTAAATTATGGACTGTAATTTAGTCCCTGGACTAAATCCTTTAAATTACGGACTGTAATTTAATCCTCAGACTAAATTATGATGAAGGGCTGGAGAGTTGATATATCCCTAAAGTAGGGCAGTAAATGTGCATTGCCGACCTTGCAAGTGGAGAGCAAAATGCTTTTGGTGGTCTTTACTAACAGGTATGGAGAAAAAACATTTGCCAGATCAACAGCTACATATCAGGTACCAGGGATGTGTTAATTTGCTCAAGCAATGAAACCACATCTAGAACAGCAGCTGCAATTGGAGTCACCACCTGGTTAAGTGGATTATTATGATAATCCACTGTCATTCTCCAAGATTCATTGTTTCTTGCATAGGCCAAATAGGTGATTCAAAGGGGATGTCATGGGAATCACCACCCCTGCATCTTTCAAGTCCTTGATGGTGTCACTAATCTCTGCAATCCCACTAGGAATGTGGTATTGTTTTTAGTTTACTGTTTTCTTAGGTAGGGGCAGTTCTAATGGCTTCCACTTGGCCTTTGCTACTATAATAACCCTCAGGGAACCAGTATGATGTGATTATGCATTCCAGAACTGAGGAAATAGCCACAGATGGGTTTGGGCACCCTAGGGACCTACTGTAACATAGACTTGAGCTAAAACTCCATTGATCACCTGATCTCCAAAGCCCCTACTCTGACCAGTGGACCACAGTGACATTTTGGGTCTCCTGGTATTAGTGTCTGTTCAGAGTCAACTCCCCACCCACCTGCAAAGAAAAAAAAAAAGACCCATTGCCATCGAGTCAATTCCAACTCATAAGAACCCTATAGGACAGAGTAAAACTGCCCCATAGGGTTTCCAAGGCTGTAAATCTTTACGGAAGCAGACTGCCACATCTTTCTCCTGTGGAGCGGCTGGTGGGTTGGACAGCTGACTTTTCAGTCAGCAGCCGAGCGATTTAACCACTGTGCCACCAGGGTAGCTGGTTCAGAGCTAGTGTCCAGGAATTGCCGAAACATCCGATTATTTCCTTTTTCTCAGTCACTAGTCATCCTGGTAAAAGCCCATAGGTTCATTTGAAGAAGGCTGGGAAAAAGATTAATATTACACATTTTTGTCAGTGTAGCAGGGTCCTTCCTCAAGGAGACTTGGCCTCCCTATAATTCAAGGGATTCTATGTCTGTAAAAGCAGGGGCCCTGGTCACGCAGTGGTTAAGCACTTGGCTTCTGACCAAAAGGTCAGCGGTTTGAACCCACCAGCTGCTCCACAGGAGAAAGCTGTGGCCGTCCGCTTCTATAAAGATTACAGCCCTGGAAACCCTCGAGGGCAGTTCTACTCTGTCCTATAGCATTGCTATGAGTCAGAATCAACTCGACGGCTATGCGTTTGGGGGAATCTTTAAACTAGCTCAAGTCTGGAAATTGATTGAGGGGGCCATTCTTCCCTGTTTTGATGATTCAAGTCAGACGTATGTTCACTCCACCTACAACTCTTTTTATACAGATCAAGTAAGAATTAAATAGACTTTCCATCTTTTTCACATCTAGGGATACTGTGGTCAACTAGGCAATGCCATAGGTCCCTGTGAGTCAGACTATTCTGATTACTGCTTTGACTCTGCTGTCTATTACAGTGACCACGCCCACCTTGTTTTTGGAGATTAAGTGTCACCACTTGCCCTCTGACACCCTTGGATCTAATTTTCCTAATTGCATTTAGGGATTACAATTTGATGAAAGCCACTCCCACTACACTTTTTGACTGACAGAGCTTTTCTCCCCCCACAATTTTATTTCTCACAGTCATGGTGAAAGATGTGCCCTCATTTCCCTCCCAGGATGGGTGAGCAGATGTTACATCAATATCACTCCAACGTTCCAATCTCCCCAAGCCTTTGGATACCTACCTCTACAGTATATACCAAAGCAGTTCTAGCATTTCAGCTTCATTTACTGTAGACCACCTTTTGGCCCATGTACCAGTTAACCAAGTAAACAAAGTGTTGGAGCCCTTTCTAGCCCCTCAAGCTAAAACACTGAGTCCATAACGTTTGCTTGGTGGGCCCATATCAGTAAATTCAGCCTGATCCAACTTTATGTTCCTTCCACATTATCCTACGTCCTTAATATTAATTCCCACACATATTCCCCAGACTTATGTCTGTATAAACTTGAAAACTTATGCAGTTTTGTCATTGTTGTTTTTGTGTTGTGTAGGTCATCTCCTCATAGGTTACACTTTGTACCTCACTCTTTGGAGCTTGCTGGCACTTGACTTTAGTTATAAGTCTAGAAGCAAAGAGGAGTGGCTAAAAAAAGGTCTTGAAGAGAATTAGCAATGTTTTCTTGCAAGGCAACTACCTCAGAGGAAGTCATTAACGGTTCTTCATGCAAAGCAGTGTTAACTTACTCAAACAGGGATAGAAGGACTGCTTCTACTACAAAGAAGACCCAGTAAAGTTTAGGGATTTGATGTCTTCAGCTTCATTGGGATCTTCCCATATGTCTCCATACCAATTTTCAGGATCTCACTCCTCCCCAGTCAATGCCCTCACTTTAGGAGAAGACACCCTGTGAGGTTGGGAATTCAATTTGTGTTGTAATTAAGGCACTTACAGGATGACACTCTGAACTTGCTTTTCAGAACTGTCATCTCTGAGGTTACAGGAGGTAAGAGTTTATTTAAGGGTAGACATAAAAGCTTTAAGGTCATTTATGCATAGCTAGAGCTGGGAATTTGGAGCCCTAAGCTCATCCTTTTCTTTCTTGACTTTCTCAGTGTAGTTAGGAACAACCAGCAAATCTCTCCCTAGTTTGACTAAAATGTTCGAAGATATCAAATACATTGTCACCTAGAACTTTGATTTTTATAGACATTTTATTGAGAGTATCCAATGGTGATATTTTGCATTTCTTGATTGCCACATTATGACTTGGTCTATAAGTGCTCTCCTTTTGCACTGGAAGTAGAGTCATTATTGTCTTTAAAGCTTTTCAGATCAGAGAACCAATTCCAGAAAAGCCAGAATCAATTCAGAAAACTAACCTTAAGATTCGGTTACTCTAAAACTACTTCCAATATCAAAATTTGTGTCAGTCAGGATTCCAACAGTGAAAAAGAACCAGTAGAATGTGTGTGTGTGTGTGTGTGTGTGTGTGTGTGTGTATGTGTGTGTGTATGTGCCCTGGTGGCTCAGTGGTTAAGTTTTTGGCTGTTAACCAAAAGGTCAGCAGTTCGAATCCACCAGCCACTCCTTGGAAACCCTATGGGGCAGTTCTACTCTTGCCTATAGAGTTGCTATGAGTCAGATTTCACTTGATGGCAGTGGGTTTTATATGTATATATATATGTGTATATTTTTACACACACACACAAAGACATATATTGCAAGTAATTGGTTTACAGCATTGTGGTGCCAGCTAGGCAACTCTGGAATCCATAGGGCACACCTCAAGGAAGGGCTTGTTAGCACTCTCCGGCACAGGTGGAAGCTGCAGTCCACAGGCAGAGTTTCTTTTTCTTCATGGAAGTCTCAGTTCTGCTCTTAAGGCCTTTCAACTAAACGGATCAGGCCCACTAGATTATCTATGATAATATTCCTTACTTAAAGTAAATAGATTATAGATTTTAATCATATCTACAAAATTCATTTATAGCAACACCTAGTTAGTGTTTGATTGAATAACTAGGGACTCTAGTCTTGACAAGTTAACGTCACAGGGAGAATTGACATCTTAACAATACTGAGTCTTCCAATTCATGAATATGGTCTATCTTCCCATTTATTTAGGTTTTCTTTAATTTCTCTCAGCAGCGTCTTGGGCTACTTTGGTGCAGAGATCACATATATTTTTTGTTATATTTCTAGGTATTTAGTAGTTTTGATGTTATTTTGAATTATATTTTTAAAATTATTTTTCAATGAATTATTATATATAGAAACACAATAGATTGTCGTATATTAATCTTGTATTTAAAAGGTTGTTGCTTTATTTTCAAATATTTGGGAACTTTTCTAGCTATTACCTGTCATTCAATTTTAGTGTAATTCCACTGTGGTAGGAAGAAGCACTCTGTATATTTTCAATCTTTTGATATAGCCATGTGTCCATTTTGATAAATGTTCCGCGTTCACTGGACGTGTATGTAGTTTCTGTACATGTTCTGTGCAGTATTCTATAGAGGTCATTTAAGTTAAGTTGCTTGATAAAACCAAAAACCAAACCCACTGCTGTCGACTCGATTCTGACTCCTAGCGACCGTATAGGACAGAGTAGAACTGCTGCACAGGGTTTCCAAGGAACAGCTGATGGATTCCAACCGCAGACCTTTTTGGTCAGCAGCAGAGCCACCGTGCCACCACGGCCCTCATAGTGACATAGTGCTGTTCAAATATTTTGGTACTCTTTCTGATTTTTTTTGTCAGCTTATCATATCATTTACTAAGAGAAGTGTGTTTAAATGCTCAACTATGATTGTGGAGTTGTCTATTCTTTTATTTCATAAATTTTGTCTTATATAATTTGAAGCTATGTTACCAGGTACAATCGAATATAGCCTTATATCTTCATGTTGAATATGCCATTTGTCATTATCATTATAGATCATTATCAGTATTTATCTTTAGAAATATTTCTTTTTAATTTTTTTGTGGTGAAGTATATATAACATAAAATTTACCATTTTAGCCGTTTTTAAGTGCACAGTTAGTGAAGTTAATTATACTTACCTGTTTTACAGCCATCACCACTATTTCCAGAATTTTTCATCACTTCAAACAGACACTCAGTATCCATTAAGTAATAACTCCTTATTCCCTCCTTCCCCAGCCCCTGGCAACTAGTAATCTACTTTTGTCTCTGTGCATTTGCCTATTAGGTATATATAGAAACACTTCTTACCTTAAAGTCTACTTTGGCTGATAAGCCAAAAAAAAAAACCAAACCAGTTGCCATTGAGTCCATTCCGACTCATAGTGACCCTACAGAACAGAGTAGAACTGCCCCGCAGGGTTTCCAAGGAACAGCTGGTGGATTCGAACTGCTGATATTTTGGTTAGCCGCCAAGCTCTTAACCACTACTCCGCTTTGGCTGATATTAATATATTAATCCAACTTTTCTTTCGGTTACTTTTACATGGTACATCTTTTTACAATTTTTAACTTCCAACCTATCTATCTTTATATTTAGAGTGTATGTCTGTAAACAGCATACAGTTGGGTCTCATTTTTTCACATTGTCAGACAATTTTTATCTTTTAAATGAAGTGTTTAGCTTATTTACATTTAATGTAATAAATAATAAAGTTGGGTTTAAGTTTACCATATTGCTATATGCTTTCTATTTATTTTTCTGTTCTGTGTTTTGTTATCCTCTTTTGCATTAGACAAATTTTCATTTTATATCCTCTATTAGCCTTTCAATTACACATTTTTGTATTATTTGTATGATGATTACCACAGAGAATACATTGTCATTATTAATTTCTTATTCCACGTTAAATTAGAACTCTTGACATTTCTTGAACATTGAAAGAACCTTACAACATTTACCTCTATTTTCTCCCCTCCTATCTTTTCCCTTATTGTTTAAATGTATTTTACTTTTATAATTGTTATGAACCTAAAACATACCATTTTTATTGTTGGTTTAAATGGTCAATGTTCTTTTATATTTTTCCACATAGTTACCCTCTCTGGTGTTCTTCATTCTTTCCTGAAACTCCCTCAATTCACTGGGATTATTTTTGTTTCAGCCTGAAGAACTTCCTGTAATATTCCTTATGATGTGTGTCTGCTACCAATGAATTCCCTCAACTTTCCTTTGCCCAAAATGTCTTTATTCCACCTTAGATTTTGAAGGATATTTTTGTGGTTAGAGAATTCTAGGTTGGCAGTTTTTTCTTACGGCATATTAAAGACATCGTTCCCTTGTCTTCTGGTTCCCATGATTTCGGTAGAAAAGACTCTGCCCTCTGTGTTATTGTTGATCCTTTGGAGGTACTGTGTTTTCTTTTCTCTTTATCTTTGGTTTTAAACAGTTGTTTGTTAAAGTACCTAATTGTGGTTTTCTTTGTATTTGTACTGCTTGGAGTTTACTGAGCTTGTTGGATCTCTAAGTTTATTCTTTTAATCAGTTTGGGGAGATCTTGACCATTAACTCTCCCATTCTCTCTCACTCTTCTTCTAGGATATCAAATTCAAGGATATTGAATGGTTTAACTCTGTCTCATATGTCTCTTACATTCTATTTTCGTATTTCCATTATTTTTCTCTATTTCTGTTTGGATATTTGTCTCTTGTAATCAGGTAGATTCCAATTAAATTAGACAATCAAGAACAAACTATATATTTGACTTCCACTTTCAGCAAATGGCTCTGTACGTAGCCAGAAAAAAAAACTGATACAATTCATCTTGAATTAATAAACACTTTGGCTGATATTTAGTAAAAATTTTGGACAATATATATTTAAAAAATCCTTTTAAAAGCATAACCAAAGTAAAAAAAAAGTAAGGAAAATACAAGGAAGAGTAGGGATTAAGTCAAAACGGAAGCTATACTTCTCCGGAAGTGTTTGCTGATCTCTGTGTCCAAGGCAGTTTTAACTGCCTTGTGTAGGGACAGGGACAAGGCGAACCAGGGAGGAGGAATAGCTTAGATTCTTGCACAAAACTACCTCAGCAACAGTGTGAAGCAGAAAAAAAAAAATCTGCCTTCAACAGAAGCAGAAAGGAAACCTAGAAGAATTAGAGACTATAGGGTTGCTTTACTCTTCCAGGAGTCTGGGGTTTATATAATATAATATGGCATCAGGGACTCTGAGTCAAAAAATTAACTTTTCCAATTTTTTGGTGTCCTCTAGGCACCTGCCAAATATTCTCTGCAGTAACATTCTAGCAAACCAGCCCTCACACAGACAAAGCCCTACGGTCAATCTCAAATAGGACACACACACACACACACACACACACGCACACATACACACACAACTAGACACATCATAGTGTAACTGCAGGATATCAAAAACAAAATTCTTCAAAGAATTGAGAAAAAACAGTTACGTACAAATGAACAAAAGATCAACTAGACAGAACAGATAGAACAGACTTCTCAACAACAATAGAAGGGAAAGGTAATGGAGCAATGTCTGTTTTCTAAGTTATGAGACAGAATAATCGTCGTTGTGGGACAGTTACCCAGAAAAAGCACAATTTAAGAATGAGGAATTGATATAGGTTTTTCAGATACACAAGAACTGAGTTAACCACCATTGGGCCCTCACTAAAGATACTTTATAGGATATAATTCTGGGAGAGGGAAATGATCCCTGAGGAAATGTCGTAGATGCAAGAGGAATGCAAGTAAATATTGTATTCATTGAAAGAAGGGTATTGTCTAGAATAGGAGCCTTGGTGGTGCAATGGTTAAGCGCTTTGCTGCTAACCAAAAGATCGGAGACTGGAACCCACTAGTGGCTCCGTGAAAGAAAAGTCCTGGTGACCTGCTCCTGTGAAGATCACAGCCTAGGAAACCCTATGGGGCAGTTCTAGCTGTCCTATAGGGTTGCAATGAGTTAGAATTGACTTGATAGCAAACAACAACACCGTCCAGAATATAGGAATGGGAAGGGGTATAATTCTGATTTTAGCTGTCAAAAAGTTAGAATTTTCTTCACCTGTAATTATGAGCAAGACTGAATAAACTAGTCCATATCATGTATACCATGTAAGCATATACAGCAACTTTGAAACTGCAATTCATAGAGACCTGAAGAGTATTCTGTGGTGGATATAAAATAATTTCATTTTCCCTTTTTCGTATTTGTTTTCATCATTTAATTTTCAAGCAGATCTGTATGTGGGTGATTCTTCTTTCTTCAATTGCTGTTTATTAACTGTGACATAGGGAGTAATAATACAAGAATTTGGAAATCTTCTGCCATCTATCTAGCAACCCATCTGTACGGCTCTTTACACTCTGTCTTGCTTTAAAATGTTTGGTATGAGGAATATTTCATTAGGAAAAGCCAGATTAGTAAACATTAATAAAATTAATGTAAAATTATGTTTGTGAAATAATAATGTTCGAAATTCTTATAGGATAGTTACACACTTCTTTCCATTTTAATTTGTATTTCAGAAATCTCCTCGGAAAACATGTCTAATTTGGGTTTTATTCCAATGACATCTGCTATAATTGATATGTTTCTTGGAGACACGCTGAAGGATTTGCCTTTTCTAAAGAGGTGCCTAATTTAGTGCTATAAACTCAACAAATGCTTGAGAAATGAATGATCACTAAAATGTCTATGTAACATGTTGTATCTGAATATAGGAAATTAGATATAATCATATGACTTTATATATATTTAATGAATGTATTATCTAATATATCAGTATGACATAAACATTACTACATTGGAGGCTGAGTGGAGGAAGCAGTTTGGGATCGGCTGCTAACCTAAAGGTTGATGGCTCACACCCACCCAGTGGCTCCGTGGAAGAAATGCCTGGCAAACTGCTTCTATAAAGATTATAGCCAAGAAAACCCTAATGAGCAGCTTTACTCTGTACCACATGGGGTCGCCATGAGTCAGGGGCCTACTTGACGACAGTTAATAACAGCAAGAACAACACATAAAAATCTATATAGTTTGAACTTTGAGTATAATTATTTGGCTATGTGATATTTAGTAAATAGTTGTTGATCTTGATGGAACTCTTATGGGAATGGCAGTGATTTGTGGTTCTTATGTCTCCTAAAAACCACTTGGTGTCCACCACCCATATCATATCAAAGAACCAGAAAATGGGGTTGTAAGATGTTTACATTATTATAGGCTGAAATTTGTGTGTTGACCTGCATTTGAAGGACTTAAAATTTAAAATAATGTATTTTTTTTCTTTTTTACAGTGATGATCCAGTTGTTACTTCACTAGATAAACCAAAGAAATCTGTTGTACGTTTTCGCTTGCGTACTCACACGACCCTTAGCGATGACTATGACATGACCAAGTGTCACTTTGATGGTAAGCTCTGTGATCATGACAAATTATAGTTTACATGGAATGACTTTTCCGCTCTTTGATGAACAGGGGAAAGATACTATATTACAAACAAAACTTGTATTTTTGAATGAGATTGATCCATCTATAATTAAAGCAGCACTTGAGGAAGTATGCTGTTTAAATGATTCCCACTATATTGACTGGCATGCAATTAAATGGAGATTTGTTCATGAACATGGCATTGTCACCAAAAATAGCAGATGCTCTTCCAAGTCTGTCAGATTCCTAACATTATCAACTATCTTTACCACTTACAAGCCCCTGCGTGACACAAACGTTTACGCACTTAACTACTAGCCGAAAGGTTGACGGTTCGAACTCATCCAGAGGCATCAGAGCCATGAAATCCCTAGGGAGCAGGGTTCTGCTCTGAAACACACGGGGCCACCATGAGTTAGAATTGACTCGAAGGTAGTTTTTTTATTTTTGTTTCTATTCCTCCGAGTCAACTCTGCTGATACAACCATAGACTTCCTAGAAATTTCAGCTCTTTTCTTGCTGCTAAGTTGTCTGCTTAATTGCCTGCTGATACAGACTAGCATAACGGTGCCCACAGATACAGTCATGCACCGCTTAATGCCCGTCAGGCAACGTCCGACTGCACATACGTCCGTGATCCCGTAAGGTTGTAACAGAGTTCAGAAATCTCAAAGGGAGAACGGGACATAGCAGATGTAACCGGATGTAACGAACACAACAGCTTCCCACCTGCAACGTGTGTATATCATGCCTCTTGTATAAAAACGATTGCTCTGTCAGGCGTATAATGGTACTGCACATACATAACCTATAGTAAATATGTCTTGATAGTCATGATAAATGCCTATGTTACTGGCTTATGTATGTCCTGTACTTTCTGTCATTCCCGGGTTACGGATGTCAGACTTACGTACAATCAGTAGTTACGAACCAACCCCCGTAAAGCCTGTCGTATTAAACCTTCGAGGTACAGACAATGCTTTGTGTTAACAAATGGGCACTACTTTGTGAGACTCATGAAAACATTATTATTATTATTACTGTATTATTATGTTAAAGACATTTTGTTGTATCTGAAAGTGTTTATTATTTTTTATGGCTAGAAAAGTACACTATATACTAACACAAATGTCTGATTAACTGACGTTAGATACGAACTGTACCTAACTGTGCCAACTTACGTACAAATTCAACTTCAAGACAGACTTAGGAATGGAACTTGTTCGTGATCCAGGGACTGCCTGTTTGTAATATGGTGTTTGCACAATGTCCAAATCCCATAACGTCCTATTTCACAGACTGTATCATGGACTTTAAACAACACATAACTGTAGTCAGTAATGGCGGACAGGGGGGTGTGAAACTATAGAGGGGCAAGAAACCGTTAAGATTGGGTCCTAAAAAAATGAATTAAAGCATCTTTTTTTCCTGGTTCATTCTTTATCTTTCTTTCTCCAACTCCACGTCCCATCATTTTCAAGACTTGTAAAACTTTCCAGAAGAATCTAGAAATAATAAAGGCAGCATGTCAATTGTAGTTACTAATCAGCCTGCTTATATAACAAGCTACCATGATTCTGGGTAGTGCACTTAGAAATAGTGTGATATGAGGCCACATATAGATAGATACAGAAAAAGAAAATCAGCTCATTTTTAGCTTTTATATTTGCAAAGAGTATTCCTTACGTGTAGAATTACTAGAATTTTTTCTGTGTCACTTGAGTTTATGCATAACCAAAACCAAACAGTTGAGCCAATTCTGACTTATTAGTGACCTTATAAGACAGAGTAGAATGGCCCCATAGGGTCTCCAGGGAGCAGCTGGTGGATTCCCACTGCCGACCTTTTGGTTAGCAGCCGAGCTCTTGATGCCTGCGCCACCCAGGGCTCTGAATTTATGCATTGTGGAAGATAATTAGCATTAGCTTTTTCCCTTGGCTGTCAAGCTCCTGGACATTTGGCTGTGGCCAGAAGTAGAGGTTTTCAGGTTCAGGAAGGCAAATATCCAGAATATTCTAGATCAGGAGTCCACAAACATTTTCTTTAAGGGTCAGCTAGTAAATATTTTAGGCTTTGCAAACCAAGAGGCAAAATGAAAGCAATTATGTAGATACTTATATAACTATTTAAAAATATGAAAACCTTTCTTAGTTCTTAGGCCATTATAAAAAACAAAAAACAGGCGGTTGGTGGGATTTGACCTATGGGCTGACCTCTGTTCTAGATGAGTACATGCTTTGACTCTGCACCTGCTTTCTCTGCTTCACCCTCTTCTCCTACCAAACGACAGATATGTTGCCCAAGTACTCTCGAGCTGGCCATTAACAGAACCTTTTGTCCTCTCTGTTTCTCAAATAAGATACGGAATTATTTTGCCAGCATGCTATAGCCTGACCACATTAGAAAAGGTAATCAGACTAAATTACTGTTGTGGAGTTAAAATGAATAAAAAGAATATGTGGGTGGGATGGTATAAAGAAGTAAGGAGAACATATCAATACATAGTAATGTTTTGAAATGTATTTTTACATTTTAAGTGTTTCCATTTCAGAAAAATCTACAGACAGTCATTATGTTAATCACCAGCAGAAGAAAATGGCTTATCAGCGATTTTATGGGAAATCATTAGAATCTGTCTCTGCAAAAGTCATTGTAACTCAAACTTCCCATCCAGAGGAAGAGTCCAGTAGAAAGAAAACGTCACATGTAGGTTCTATACATTTTACCTAATTTTTTTATATTGTTTTACTTTCTTTTAGCTATTTGTACATCTCTATGGTGTTGTTTTCTATGCTTTTCCTTCTTATGCTTGCATACAAATGAGCTATTATATTACTTACTTGCTATTGGAAATTCTAAGAAAATCACGTAAAATTTAGTTTTTTATCTTCTTTATAATAACGAAAGATTTATCTAATGAATCTAAGGCATGAATGGATTAAGATCTTGGATTTAGACATGTTGAATTAAAAGAAACAGTTGTTTATTTGTTAATTACAATGAAAATCTTTTAACATATAAGTGGTAAAATAGGTCTAAAGTAGTCATCATCTTTATTATACTGACAGTTTGAAAACTGTTCTTAATTTTATAAATCATTTATGCCCTTAATCTAGTCAGGAGTTTTGTTTGGGCTGTACTTGTGGATGTACTTAAAAAGCAAGCAAACAAAAAGCCCAAAAAACGTTGCAGTGAGTTAATTACGACTCACAGTGATCCTATGGCACAGAGAAGAGCTGCCCCTCGGGGTTTCCAAGGAGCGGCTGGTGGATTCCAACCGTCTACCTTTTAGTTAGCAGCCGACCTCTTAACCATTGCACCACCAGGGCTCCGTGGATATACTTGAAAACAGGAAACCAAACCCGTTGCCATGGAGTCAATTCCGACTCATAGCGACCCTATAAGACAGAGTAGAACTGTCCCATAGGGTTTGCCAGGGCTGGCTGGTGGATTTGAACAGCCGACCTTCTGGTTAGCAGCCAAGCTCTTAACTACTATGCCACCAGGGTTTCTTAGGACTGTTGTGCAGTCTCTCGTTCAGAACTTTTTTTTTTTTTTTTTTT
>NW_004444156.1:2924299-2946432 GCF_000243295.1 Trichechus manatus latirostris
TCTAGGGTTTCAGGATTGTTGATTCTCTGTTTGGCTTAGTTTTTCGGATCTTTGTTGTGGAGGGACGGCGTGGTGCTTCTGCCTAGACCGCCATCTTGCCGGACCCTCTCTCGTTTAGAACTTTTTTAAGGGTCCATACAGCCGGCTCGCCCGTCACCCAACACACTGCTTTTGGCTGTAGAGGCTCGGCCTCAGCCTGGGGACCTCACCTCCTCCAGGCAGTCGTGCTAAGGGTGGTCAGGTGTCTTGGCCTGGGCAGAGGCCCAGGCTTTCTTTAAGCACACGGATCAAAAGGAAAACAGGTCCAGACACTGTTCCCGGGCACGCCATTCTGCCTCTGCTCCAGAGGCTGGCCCCTGGGACAAGGTCCCTGGGACGAGGCCCTGGAGGACTCGGCAGCCCTGCCTCCGCTAAGAGGGACGCACCAGAGTGGTTTGCCAAGGCAGGTGGGAGGAGACAGCTTGGAGGAACGAGGCCCAGCAGCTGGTCGGATCTCCGCAGTCCGAACCAAATGAGAATCACGTATTCGAGCCAACTTTTGGGTAAAATTCCCGCGACAGCCCAAGTGGGTGTGATTCCTCTATTTCTCATTGCAATTTCCGTTTTTTAAATAGGAGATTTTATCCTCCCACATTGTTTCAGAGGTTAGTGCTTTATAAGGCGAAACTCCAAATTGTGGTGAGTGGTTGGGGATAGTGGAGCCTCTGAAGGTTGGGAGGCGGACAAGGATGAATACATGCATCAATGAATGAATTAATCAGTGAGTCAGAGGCTTCCCTATGGTACAGCTCAATGTCTACTCTTTCTCTCCTTGAGGTAAGTGCCTCTTTATAGCCAAGGTAAGCCACGGTGGGAGTCCAGGGTTGTTGCATACGGTTAAGTGCTTGGCTGCTAACCAAAGGTTGAAGGGTCAAGTCCACCCAGGAGTGCGTTGGAAGAAAAGCCTATTGATCTACTTCCGAAAAGTCAGTCACTGAAACCCCTATGGGTCCCAGTTCTACTGTGACACATGTGGGGTCCCCTTGAGTCAGAATTGACTCAGGGGCACTGGAGGGGAAAAAAAGACAATGAGGACATCCAGCTGCAATTGTTTTCTCTCTCTTTGGCGGCACCAGGAGGTGGGCTTTTTTGACACAGACATGAGAGTCAGTTTGGCAGTACGAGTTATAAAGATCAAAGAGCATCTCGTACTCTTATTCTTTTTCTATTGTTAGAGCTTAAATAATTATCTAATTATTGTGGAGGAATAGAATCCTTTTCTTGCTGGGATAGTATGCTTTTCCTGAAGAAGTTTACTAGGTCCACATATGCATAGGCAAGAGAAGGTTTGTCACAGGGCAAATGACTGAGACTCACCCTTAGCCTGCTGAGGCAGGGTTGCCCAAACCTAACCTGCCACTATATATGAGGAGGGAAAACCCAAATATTTTGCACTATGATAAAATGTTTGAAACGATGATAGCTATAACTGACTTTATGGTAGATCAGAGTTTCTCAACCTTAGCACTATTGACATTCTGTTGTAGTTGTGAGGTGCTGTCGAGTAGGTTTCAACTCGTAGAGACCCCACGTACAACGGAATGAAACACTGCCAGATCCTGCCCCATCCTCACAATCGTTGCTATGTTTGAGCCCATTGTTGCATCCACTGTGTCAATCCATCTCCTTGAGGGTCTTCCATTTTTTCCTGACCCTTTACTTTCGCAAGCATGGTGTCCTTCTCCAGGAACTGGTCCCTCCTGATAACATGTCCAAAGTATGTGAGGTGAAATCTTGCCATCCTTGCTTTCAAGGAGCACTCTGGCTGTAATTCTTCCAAGACAGACTTACTTGTTCTTCTGGCAGTCCATGGTATATTCGATAGTCTTCGCTAACGTCGTAATTCAAAGGCATCAATTCTTCTTTGGTCTTCCTTATTCATTGTCCACCTTTCACATGCATATGAGGTGATTGGTGACTGAAAACACCGTGGGTTGGGTCAGGCACACCTTAGTCCTCAAAGTGACATCTTTGCTTTTTAACACTTTAAACAGGTTTTTTGCAGCAGATTTGCCCAGTGCAATGCATTCTTTGATTTCTTGACAGCTGCTTCCACGAGCGTTGATTGTGGATCCAAGTAAAATGAAATCCTTGACAACTTCAAAATTTTCTCCATTTATAGTGATGTTGCTTGTTGGTCCAGTTGTGAGGATTTTTGTTTTCTTTATGTTGAGGTGTAAACCATACAGAAGGCCATGGTCTTTGATCTTCATCAGTAAGTGCTTCAAGTCCTCTTTGCTTTCAGCAAGCAAGATTGTGTCATCTGCATACTGAAGGTTGTTAATGAGTCTTCCTCCAACCCTAATGCCACATTCTTCTTCACATAGTCCAGTTTCTTGGATTATTTGCTCAGCATACAGATTGAATAAGTACAGTGAGAGGACTCCACCCTGAAGCACACCTTTCCTGATTTTAAGCCACACCAAACCAAAACCAAACCTGTTACCGTCAAGGTGATTCACAGTATCCCCTTTTCTGTTTGCATGACTGCCTCTTGGTCTATGTACAGGTTCCTCATGCACGCAATTAAGTGTTCTGGAATTCCCATTCTTTGCAATGTTATCCATAATTTGTTATGATCCACAAAGTTGAATGCCTTTGCATAGTCAATAAAACACAGGTAAACATCTTTCTGGTATTCTCTGCTTTCAGCCAAGATCTATCTGACGTCAGCAGTGATATCCCTTGTTCCACATCCTCTTCCAAGTCTGGCTTGAATTTCTGGCAGTTCCCTATCATGTACTGATGCCACCATTTTTTAATTATCTTCACCAAGATTTTACTTGCAGGTGATATTAATGATATTGTTCGATAATTTCTACATCCTGTTGGATCATCTTTCTTTAAAATGGACACAAATATGGATCTCTTCTAGTCAGTTGGCCAAGTATCTGTCTTCCAAATTTCTTGCATAGACGAGTGAGCATCTCCAGCTCTGCATCCCTTTGTTGAAACATCTCAGTCGGTATTCTGTCAATTCCCGGAGACTTGTTTTTCACCAATGCCTTCAGTGCAGCTTGGACTTCTTCCTTCAATACCATAGGTTCTTGATCATATGATACCTCCTGAAAAGGTGAACGTTGACCAATTCTTTCTGGTACAGTGACTCTGTGTATTCCTTCCATCTTTTTTTGATGCTTCCTGCATCTTTCAATATTTTACCCATAGAATCCTTCAGAATTGCAGCTTGAGGCTTCAATTTTTTCTTCAGTTCTGTCAGCTTGAGAATTCTGAGCATATTCTTCCTTTTTGGTTTTCTAACTCCAGGTCTTTGCACATTTCATTATCATACTTTACTTTGTCTTCTCAAGCCGCCCTTTGAAATCTGTTCAGCTCCTTTACTTCATCATTTCTTCCTTTTGTTTTAGCTACTCTATGTTCTAGAGCAAGTTACAGAGTCTATTCTAACATCCTTTGACACCTTCTTTCTTTCCTGTCTTTTTAATGATCTTTTTTGCTTTCTTCATGTATGATGTCCTTGATGTCACTCCACAACTTGTCTGGTCCTCGGTCATTAGTGTTCCATGTGTCAAATCTTGTCTTGAGATAGTCTCTAAATTCAGGTGTATATAATCAAGGTCGTATTTTGGCTCTTGCGAACTTGTTTTAATCTTCTTCAACTTCAACTTGAACTTGCATATGAGCAGTTGATAGTCTGTTCTGCAGTCCAACCCTGACCTTGTTCTGACTGATGAGATCTCTTTCCACAGATGTAGTTGATTTGATTCCTGTGTACTCCATCTGGCAAGGTCTATGTGTATAGTCACCGTTGATGCTGTTGAAAAATATAATCTGCAATGAAGAAGTCACTGGTTTTGGAAAAATTCTATCATTCGATCTCTGGTGTCATTTCTATCACCGAGGCCATATTTTCCAACTACAGATCTTCTTCTTTGTTTCTAACTTTCGCATTCCAATCACCAGTAATTCTCAATGTATCTTAATTGCATGTTTGATCAGAACTGCAGAAGTTGGTAAAAAGCACTCAATTTCTTCATCTTTGGCATTAGTTGTTGGTGCATAAATTTGAATAATAGTTGTATTAACTGGTCTTCCTTGTAGGCATACGGGTGTTATCCTATCACTGACAGCATTGTACTTTCAGATAGATCTTGAAATGTTCTTTTTGACGATGAATGCAGCACCTTTCCTCTTCAATTTGTTATTCCCGATATAGTAGAGCATCTGATTGTCTGATTCAAAGTGGCCAATACCAGTCCATTTCAGCTCGGTAATGCCTAGGATATCAATCTTTAATTTTTGACACCTTCCAGTTTTCCTAGATTTATACTTTGTGCATTGCACATTGCAATCATTAATGGATATCTGCAGCTGTTTCTTCTCATTTTGAGTCATGCCACATGAGAAAATGAAGGTCCCAAAAGCTATACTCCATTCCCGTCACTAAAGGCAACTCTGCTTGGAGGAGGTAGCTCTTCCCTACTCGTATGTTGAATGCCTTCCAACCTGAGGGGCTCACCTTCCAGCACTATATCAGACAGTGTCCTGCTGCTATTCGTTAGGTTTCCACTGGCCAATTTTTTCAGAAGTAGACCACCAGGTCCTTCTTCCTAGTCTGTCTTAGTCTGGAAGCTCCTTTGAAACCTGTCCACCATGGATGATCCTACTGGTATTTGAAATACTGGCGGCATAGCTTCCAACATCACAGCTACACACAAGCCACCACAGTAGAACAAACTAACAGATGAGTGGAGGATGGACATTTTAGGCTGGATATACTTTGTTTTGGGGACTGTCCTGTGTATTGTAAGATGTTTAGCAGCATCCCTGACTTTACTCACTAGACGCTAGTAGGACGCTAGTAGTATACCCCTCCCCCTCGTTGTGACAGCCAAAAATATCTCCAGACTCTGCCAAATGTCCCCTGACACCCAGTTGAGAACAGCTGTTACAGACAAAATTTAGAGTTAGTTTCATAACTAACCAGAATGGCACAACCTTCTTCTGAATCACCTGGACCTGGAGTTTGTTCTCCGAGTTGGAAATGCACAGCTTGTCCAGATTCTAGATAGTTCTAGCCAAGTAGATGAATTTACATTGTTCCCCCAACCTGCCTCTCTTCTTTTTTCTGTTTCTTTTTCCTCATTCACTCATCTCATATTATACACTAATTGCTTTGTATCAGACACTGTGGTCCACGCTGGGGATATACAGATGAACATAGCACATTCTTTCTTGTCTCTAGAATCTTAATCTAGACTGGAGATGGAGAATGACAAGTAAAATCACAACGGAAGTCGAGTGCTTTGTTAGAGAGATCCAGGGTGTAGGTGAAGATCAGACGAGGAATACCTGACTCTGGCTGGAAAGAGCTAGGGAAGCCTTCACAGAGGAAATATCTTGAAAGATAGATAAGGGCTTGGGAGGTTACTGGGGAGGAATGGAAGGGGCAAGATGATTCTACAGAGGGCAGCAGGTACCATGCATGCAGACAGGAAAGAATAGTGGCCTGGTGTCTCTTTGATTTTATTGCATTTACTCCGTTGTTCATAATCTACACGACTCAGAAATCTCTAAACTTTTCTGCAGTGAGAAACTATTTGCTCCTCTACAAAAGTTTAAGTAGGTCTTCATTGCACAAAGATTTTATTTTTAAGAAAAGGCATTGAGAATGTGCCTGTTTAAGACTAAGGTGGTGGTCAAAGTTATCAGCAAACACATCAAAAAGACCGCTTCTCTTTGTTAACCAATGTCATAAAACAGCATGTGTGTTACTGTTACATGAGAAACTATCTGTTCTGTAAGCCTTCACCTGAAGTACAATAAAAATTAAAAAAAAAAAAAAAAGACCGCTTCTCACTGATGAAACGTCATCTTGGAATATGTCCACTTCTTTCATGATTCACTTCTTTTTCTATTGAACAGGATACCAAACCCAAAAAACTTACCAAAAAGCAAACCAGGAGGCTAATGTGCCAAGAACAGAAAGAAGAAGAACTACGGAATGATCTAGTATCTTCTATTCACAAAGAGATGAGAGAGAATTTAAATTCTGGAATAAAGAAATTAGAGGATTGTTTGAAGTCATGTTCAAGGATTCCAGAGAAATTGGAACTTGAAATGGTAGGATTGACCGTCTGCTTTGAAACATGGAAAGAACACTGCCGAGGTGAAGGTATGTGACTCTATATTGTATGAGTAAAGACTAATAATAAAATAATAATGATTTATCTATTTATGTATATTTATTGAATGCATGGCTGTGCCAAAAACTTTACATACATTATCTGATTTTATTCTCAATACAACTCTCTAAGACAGTTATTACCATACCTATTTTACAGATGAGGAAGTAGAAATGTAAAAAAGTTAAGAGACAAGGTCTCAGCAAGGAAAAGATGGCATCCTCAAAAAGAATTTGAAGAAAGTGTAATGAAAGGACTCTTTCCAAGGTGTGAAAAGAACTAGGGAACCAACAAGGAATGATGGGCTCAGGGCCCATCAAAACAAGGAAGCTGTTTGTAGTTGCTTTCGTTCAGTGCTGTCAAGTCAGTTCTGGCCCATAGCGACTCCATGAACAATAGAACGAGACACATCCAGTCCTGTGCCATCCTCACAATCATTATGCTTGAGCCCTTTGTTGCAGCCACTGTGCCAGTCCATCTATTGAGGGTCTTCTTCTTTTGCACTGACCTTCTACCAAGCATAATGTTCTTCTCCAGGGACTGGTCCCTCCTGATAACATGTCCGAAGGATGTGAGAGGAAGTCTCCTCATCCTTGCTTCTAAGGAGCATTCTGGGTGTACTTCTTATAAGACAGATTTGTTTGTTTTTCTGGCCACCCATGGTATATTCAGTATTCTTCACCAACACCATTATTCAAAGGCATCAATTCTTCTTCAGTCTTCTTTATTAATTTTCCAGCTTTTGAATGCATATGAGGCAACTGAAAATACCATGGCTTGGGTCAGGCACACCATAGTCTTCAAAGTCACATCTTTCCTTTTTAACACTTTAAAGAAATCTTTTGCAGCAGATTCGCTCAATGCAATGCGCCTTTTGATTTCCTGACTGCTGCTTCCATGGGCGTTGACTCTGGATCCAAGAAAAATGAAATCCTTGACAACTTCAATTTTTTCTCAGTTTATCATGATGTTGCTTATTGGTCCAGTTATGAGGACTTTTGTTTTCTTTATGTTGAGGTGCAATCCATACTGAAGGCTGTAGTCTTTGATCTACCGCTGATATCTGAAGTGGCTGTTGGGAGAAGATTCTCCATGGGTCTTTCATGTTTCTGCAGGACTTGCAAGCAGAGGCACAGACCACTTTTATACTAGACTGTCTTCTCAAGGATGTTTGAATAGTAAATAGTCTCAAAAGACAGAGATTCCTGAATGGTTTGCAATCTCCTTCTAACCTAAATGTTGACAGTTTGAACCCACCCTGTGACACCATGGAAGAAAGGCCTGGCAATCTGCTTACATAAAGATTATAGCCAACAAAACTGTATGGAGCAATTCTACTCTGTAACACATAGGGATGCCATGTATCAGAATCGACTCAACAGCAACAGAATCTTTCTTTTTTTTTTTTTTTTTTTGGGTTTTTAGAGTCAGGGGCAGGTTTGTTTACACTCTGGTGTAATAAACATAATGTCCCCCTCTAGGGCAAAGGGGCAGGGTTGCTTGAAGTCCATCATAAACGACTTGGATTTTCCAAGTTCAGGGTTCCTTGGCTGTCACACAAACCCACTGTGCGTGCAGTCTTTACCTGGTATCTGATTGTGGAGGACCCCCCTATCTCCCCCATGGAACTTAGGAGAAAAGGAGGACTGACACACACGTGATGTCCATGATCCTTGCTGTGTCATAAATAATAAATCCAGAGACAATCTGTGACCCAAGAGTCTCATGTGAAACTATAGCAGGCTAAATTATTGGCTTTAAGATAGGGTCGGATCTCAGCCCCTCGTAGTCCTGGACAAGATCCAGGGAAGAGAGTGGTTATGAGAACTCCCTGAAAGCTGTAGATGTCAGAGAGTAGATGCCCAAATGGCAGCCCTAGAGAGTGGAACATGAGCATGGCCAAATCATGGCAGGAAGGGAGTGGAGTAGACCTGGGTCCTGCCTGCCTTACATTCTGTGTGCTCCCTGAGGCTTCGCTGACTCCTGTGCCATACTTTATCAATGTCTCCAGTAGGTACTAGAGAGACATTTTGGCTAAAGGTTTAGCAGAAATGACGTGTGCTTCCCATTTTCTGGCATTATATCCTCATGTGTCTCATATAGTCTGTGTTTTTATTCTTTATTTTCCTGAAGATTGAAATGTGGAAGGGACAGTTTTCTATCTCTACGTCAGAAAGAACCAGGACTGAGTAGAGATATATAATTGTGACGCTATCTCCAGTTTGACAATTCTACCCCCAAGTAGTTCTTGTTGGTCACCTTGTCTTGAGTACCTTCTCACTCATCCTTTTTATCCATGCCATATGACTCTTTTCATATCTCATTATTCTACTGCCCAGCATCTGCTGTTGCAGGACCAATCCTTCAGTGGGCCCTTATATACCGTGCTCATTACCATCTCTAGCTTCTGTATTTTTCCTTATCCAGGGCGTTGTATCAGTTTGGAATTGCCACTGGCTTCTAATAGCAGAGATGTGAATTAGCAATGGCCAAAAGAAGATAGAAGTGCATTTCTCTCTCATGTATAAGAAGTCCAGAGTTAGGCAGCCAGTGTCACTGGGGACTTAGACTCCCCTGTCATCATTCTCCACCATCGCTGGTGCATGGCGCACGTTCTTAATGTCACGTCATGGATGAGGTTGGCTGCTCGAACTCCAGCCATTAATGGCCATATTCCAGAATAAGTAGGAAGAAGGAAAAAAGGCAAATAGGTTCCATCTCAGTTGTATTTCCACCATTAAAGGAATCGTCCCAGAAATTCCACAAAACAACTTCTGCTTACATCTTAGTGGTCAAACTCAGTCATGAAGCCATACTTAAACCCACTGGAGATTAGAAAATGTGGACTTTAAATTGGGCACAACAGAGCCTGTTAATATAGGGATCAATAAGGAAGAATGGAGTAATGGATGCTGAAGAGGCAGTTATGAGTCTCTGCTAAAGACATCCTCCTCCTTAGTCCCAGCTGCCTAAATTCTACCATCTACCAAGGCCTATGTCTTATCTTCTCAATGGTTTTCCACCTTCTCAGCTACTCCAGTTCTGATAACACTGCCTCTATCACTCTCATTTTTATAAAATGAATTATAAATTAACGAATTTAAAATCACTTAGATTAATTATAAATTATTTAGAAATTATGTAGATTTGTAAATTATTTATAAATCCAAGTGATTATAAATTTATAATTACTGAATTATAAAGTACTTAGATTTCGTATTTGCTTCAAAAACAAGCCCTGGTTTATCCAACTGGACTGAAAGCTCCTGGATGTAGAAACCTTCTCTTAAATTTCGTTTGTATCCCTTAAAGCTTACATCAGGGGCATCGCTGCAGCTCTTTCTGCGAAAGGGTTAGTTGCTGTTAGTTGCCATCAAGTGAATCCCAATTCACGGGGACCCCCATGCGTGCAGAATACAACTGCTCCGTAGGGTTTTCAAGGCTGGGACCTTTTGGAAGCAGATCATCAGGCCTGTCTTCCAAGGCACCTCTGGGTGGGTTCGGACTGCCAACCTTTCTGCTAGTAGTTGAGTGCTATAGGGTTTGCACCACTGAGAGACTCTGAAAGCATTAGTAGTGGGATAGAAATAAAGAGGCTATAAGTGAACGTGAGGTAACAGAGAGGGTTAGGAGAGTATCTCTAAAACAGCAGGGAGACAATGATGTTCTACTATTAGCTCTGCTTCACTAAGGGTCTTCACTGATTATTTCATAAATACAAGTACCATGTGTGTTCCACACTTGTTGTTAGGTGCCATTGAGCCAGTTCTGACTCATAGCGACCCTGTGTACAACAGAAAGAAATGCTGCCCAGTCCTGCGCCATCCTCATGATTGTTCCACGCTAGGTCTTACTAAATGTTACTCACATTTTGGTCGGCTACCTAAAGTTATAGGGTTCTTTTTATTTTTATGCATATAGAATATAAGGCATATACAAATAATTGGTGGATTATTGCTTTATTTTCCTCCAGAAACTTGTTCAGAACTGAATGTAAATTTTTCTTATTTACAAAGTGGTCGCCATGAGTTGCAATCAACTCGACAGCAGCTAACAACACCATACTCACACAGCTATTTCCAAATTATGTAAAATGATAATAAAGTATGAATAGGTGTAGTACTAATTTTATTTAATCATGAGTTTTAGTTCTTTATGCTCTAAGACCTCCATTAAAGTCAAGTAATCTAATTAGGTTAGTTGATTGACTAGGCGATTGTCATGAGTAATCAAGCATTTATTATTTCTGATGCTCTTTGTAACAATTTCATCGTTTCTTTTACAAGGCAAGATTTCAAAAGATCTAAGTATAGCTGTTCATATGATGGAAAGGATCTATTCACTCCTGCAAAGATACGAAGGATTTTTATTAAAGCAAGATTATGAATTTATAGCCAAATGCCTTAAATATTTAGGTTTTAATGATATGGCAAACTCTTTAGATCCAACTCTGGTAAGTTAATTAGAATTTCTTATTACTTTTAAGTTTTAATCAATTTTAATATTACAGAAAAATCAAAAGGTATCATAAAGTAGCTCATATATCCAGTTATCACCTGAGCATATTTACTTTGATTCTAGTTTATAAAATGATGGTTTTGAGACAACTTATTAGTAACCTAGCTGCCAAATTTGAAGTTAGAATTGGAAAATTTGTACAGATGTTTCCCAGAAGTAGAGATAGTATCAGATGCTCTCTGGAAACCACTTTGAACTCTCTTGGTAACAGAAAATGAATCCTGTACTTAATTCTAGCACAATATCTAAAAACTGTAGTGAGATTGAATGGGCTTTGATAAGCTTCTAGCTCCCGGTTCCAAGAAAAACATTTTTAACATCAATATTTTCTGTTTTATTTATCCATAGAATGATGTTGTAGGTGATAAAAAGTCTTTTAACTTAAATATTACACTATTTAAAGGCATAGTAGAAATGCCTACTGCATGGAATGTGCTCAGTAAATATTTATGAATAGTTATTCAATTTTGTAATTTATTTCAAGTAAAATAACATTAAAATCATAGCAGATGACAGACAAGAAAAAGAAGAAAAAGGATAAATATTCAATTGACATTGGACCAGCTAGATTTCAACTCCAATACACAGGCCATTGTTTGATGAGAGATGAGAGAGAAGATCTAGATCCCAGGGTCCAGGAGTTTATTCCAGACGCATGGCAGGTAATGGAAACAACCATTCTACTATTTACTTATTTAATGTGATTTTAGGGACGTCTCATTACTGTGTCTCTACGTGTTACATTTGATATGAGCTTCTCAATTTCAAGTAATATCATTTGGAACAGTTTCATGGAAAAGGATAACCGTAGACTATTTTCCCATTTAGGGAACGTGAACCTTCATGTACCTCTAAGCTGTTTTCACGGGGGTACTGTGATTGAGTCCCTTAGACGTCTTTGAGGCTGGATCTGCAACGCCCAGTCCTATTAGTATAGAGGAACCTCCAAGAATCGCCTGTGGCAACAGAAATATTTGTGTATAGATATAAATGTGTAGAGAGAAATTTTGGCTGTCTGAACGGGGAACTTGTATCTCAGTTTTCAACAATACCATCCGTGACTAGGCAAGAAAGTTAACCTGGTTGTGCATTATATTATTGGAATGCTCTTTGATTGCTGGTAATATAGTCACCGTCCAGGATGGGCATTTTCTGAAGGGTTCATTTTTTTCTGATGTGATCCATCAATATTGCCTTGGATTTCTGTAGGAGAGTTGTGGGCAAATAAGCCGAAAAACATTTTAAGTGAACAGAAGTATGTGCATCAGGCTTAGATAGTTATACACTGAGCTCGCAACATTGTAGCTCTTCTTAAACGCGTTTACATAAAATTGATGAGAACTGACTTAGAAACGAGAATGAAATGTATCCGTGCAAGAAGTTGGAAGCTGGCCTTCTTTGTTTCTAGAGCAGGAGGATCAATTCTTCACTCTAATGTGGGTCAAGACAGCCAAATAGTCCTAGCCCTGTGCCAATTGTCGTTTTTCCAATGAGTTCACTCTAGGGGTCGCTGGGAGGGGCCTTAAGTAAAGAGTGTGTGGGGGCAGGTATGTTTTCCCATCTTCTGCACATCATGCAGTGAGCAAACGGGATTAAGATTATTTGACTAGTCATAATTTTAATGGGATGTAAGAATTGACAGTGAGCAATTCTCTCACGTGCCCTCAAGGTTGTGGTCATTGTTATTAGGTGCTGTTGAGTTGATTTCGACTCATAGCAACTCTATAGGACAGAGTAGAACTGCCCCATAGGGTTTCCAAGGAGCGGCTGGTGGATTTGAACTGCTGACCTTTTGGTTAGCAGCCGAGAGCTTATCCACTCCATCACCAGGGCTCCGCCCTCCTGGTAGGTAGATGCTTTTCTCCCATATCAGTGGAATGTAAATAGAATGTGATAAGCCACTGACTTTTTTTCCTTCTTGGCCTTTTTATTTTCACCATTAGGAAAAAAAGTTGATGTAGCATTACTTAGAACTCAATTTCAAAAGCTTTTTTCTGTTCTTAGTAAATGATGAATAACTGGGAAAAAAATGTTTTCGGAGTGAAAAGAATGTCTCACTCAGTCTCACTTCCCATTTATTCAGAACCAAAGTCTACCTCATGCTAAAAAGTAAAATAAAAGCTTTTTCTGAGGGAATAACATGGGCAGTGCAGACATTCTCCTGAATCATCATTTTGGGTGTTTATCACACCCAATCTTCAGAGGTTCAGAGAGTTCTCCTGAATGTATTGTAAAAAAAACAACAACAACGAATCATTGCTATCCAGTCACCTCTGACTCATAGTGACCCGGAAGGATAGACGAGAACTAGCCCCTAGGGTTTGGTGGATTCAAACTGCCGACCTTCTGGTTAGCAGCTAAGCTCTTTAACCACTGTACCACCAGGGGCACCTAATATAGAAGGGGAGTCCCTGGGTGATGTGATACTTAAGCACTTGGCTACTAACTGAAATGCTGGCAGTTTAAATCCACCAGAGGTGCCTTGGAAAAACAGCTTGGTGATCTATTTGTGAAAAAAAACCCAACCATTGAAAACCCTGTAAAGCACAGCTCTACCCTGATACACATGGGGTAGCCATCAGTCTTAATCCACTCGTGGCAACTGATTTTTTTCTTTTGAGATAGAGGGTACAAATTGTTTGGTAACATGCTGTTTACTTCTGTGACACTCTGAACCCACAGCGAGAGCTCCTGGATGTTGTGGATAATAATGAGTCAGCAGTGGTTGTTGCCCCAACGTCCTCAGGCAAAACCTATGCTTCTTACTACTGCATGGAGAAGGTGCTGAAGGAGAGCGATGACGGTGTGGTTGTGTATGTGGCACCAACAAAGGTAGAGCTCCAGCGAATATAATTTTCTCTCTCATTCCTGAGCCTCGTCTTCTAAAATAATGCAAGTGGTCATGTGGTGGATCTAGTTCACTTTGTTTTTTAATCTGCATTTTCACCTTACGGTTTCAGAGGACATAACAACACTTTTGGATGAAGCCCTATGTATTTGCATTTGACTGCATTGAGTGCTATTGATTAAGCCTAATTTACTTAGTCAAGTAACTCATACAGCCATTTAGTGTACCCAGGGATAGGAAGAGGGTTGTTTTCTAGGCTCTTCGAAGGATATACCTGTAGAGAGATTGTTGTCCTCTGAGGTTTTACATATCTATTCTCTACAAAGTGACTAATGGACTTTTTTCCTTCTCAATCAGGCTCTTGTTGGTCAAGTGGCAGCAACTGTTCAGAACCGTTTTACTAAAACGTTGCCGAACGATACAGCTTTATGTGGTGTTTACACGCCGGATTACCGTTGCGATGCACTAAACTGTCAGGTACGCAATTACTGTCAAATCATAGAATAGTACTTACGGACCTCTTTTACTAAGAACTAATAGTCACAAAACTTTATGGAAATAATTTCATTGAATTTACAAAATAGGAAATCGCTATTGGAAAAATTTAAGATTGCTCCACTCTAAAGAGGAGAAATAGGCTCATTCTCTATGGACACTTACACTATGATCTGAAAAGTCAAATCATGGGTTATCGCGTCTCATTCTAGTTTATGTTATTAGGTGCCGTCGAGTCGGTTCCAACTCATAGCGACCCTGTGTACAACAGAAAGAAACACTGCCCAGTCCTGCGTCATCCTCACAATGGTTGTTATGCTTGAGCCCATTGTTGCAGCCACTGTGTCAATCCATCTCATTGAAGGTCTTCCTCTTTTTTCACTGACCCTCTGCTTTACCAAGCATGATGTCCTTCTCCAGGGACTGATCCCTCCTGATAACATGTCCCAAGTATGTAGATCTGACAAACTCAGTATGTTATTAAATAATTACCTGAGCTCTTTCCATTCAAAATTGCTAGTTCGTGTAAACGATATTTTAAGGATACTCATTATAAAAATTTGCCTCAAAGAGATTGTTTTGATAGTGTACCTTTTGTTAGATAAATCACAGAAAAAGATAGTTAAGAAATTATTGAAATCAAAGTCAAGAAGTTAAGATTAAACAATAAAATAAAACCATCAATACAGAGCATTAGCTTTTTTTCATTTTCATCAATCCAAACGCTCATAAATATAAGGATTTAAACTTCACATGTCAGAGATACACCGTGATCTTCATGCAACTGTCCCTCAGAAACAATCTTCTATCCTACTTACCAGTAAGTACACATAATTAATCATATACATATATATTTTAGGTTTCTGTTGCCATGACTTGCTCTGTTACACATAAGGTCACTGTGAGTCAGAGCTGAGTCAATGGCAATAACAATAACAAATTACCATGTCTGAAACAAAATAAATGCTCAATAAACTTCCTAAATAATCATTCATATTTTTAGGTACTTGTTACGGTGCCTGCGTGTTTTGAAATTCTGCTGCTTGCTCCTCATCGCCAATATTGGGTAGAAAGGATCAGATATGTTATATTTGATGAGGTAGGTTTGGGGTTATTTCTCTGGGTTGATGTCCGAGTGTACAAACGCACTATAATTTCAAATTAAAGAACATGGGGCTCTGTCAATGATGGTGATTATGTAAGTTGTTGTATGAGTCATGGTACCAACAGGAAATAGATGGCATATTAAAATTAGCGTAATTTCCAGAAAAGTGGTTAAGAGCTTGGTTGCCAACCAAAAGGTCAGCAGTTCAAATCCACCAGCGGCTCCTTGGAAACCCTATGGGGCAGTTCTACTCTGTCCTGTAGGGTTGCTATGACTTGGAATTGACTCAGTGGCAGCGGGTTTGGTTTTGGTTTTTTGGTTTACTTACAAAGGTGAGTGTGAAGAAAACCACCAAGGTAAGTGTAGTAATCCAGAGCCAGTAGCAGTCTCAAGCTGTTCTCATCTGTAGGTGTGAAGGAAGGAGGAAGTAGTATGGAGCTCAAAAGTCTGTAGACTCTCTTTGGGAAAAGCAGTGACCTTGGTGGAGGAACGTAGCCAACCGAAGTCAACCTCTTAAGAAGAGAGCTAAGAGAATATCGACCTTGACTTCGCTGTCTTCCCTCTTTCCTGTCTCTTGCCTCTGCTTTCTTTTGGCCAAACACAACAGAAGCCAGAGAGCAGGGGGTGGGGGCAGCTGAGGCAGATCCTAAGATCAGACTCCCTAGTCAGAGAGCAAAATGGAGAATGGTGTAGATCTGGAGTAACCTAGCCATATCTTTACATTTTTTTGAAGGAGATTTAAATAGAATGCAAGCTATGCATTTCTTTACTTCAAGGAATTTTTTATTTAAAAGAGAACTAGACGATAAAACTGCAGTGAGTCTACCCTTCCCTTGTATGAAGTTTGGAGCAAGCTAGCATTCTGTCATTCTGCTTTCTTTTGCCCTGAAGTACTCTTTCTTTTTTGTTCACTGGGCTATATTGTGTCTTGCTCATCTTGCGTATTCCCGTCCTAAGGAGAAACACAAAATGACAAAACAAAATCCTTGATCGTCACAATCCGGAATCTTGGATTATGGTCTAATCTCAAAATACATAAATACAATGACGGTAAAAACCTGTAGAAAGGTTTTGAAAATTAATGTCTGTTCTAGAAAGTTCAGAGAATATTGCTAGTTGATACAAAATAAAGGTTATTATTTGGTAAAGTGGTCTATCATCTGATCAGATCAAAGCCAAAAGGAATACAGAAATACACCATTTAAGTCGCAATTATTTTCTGTTATTTGGTTCTGATATTGTCTTTCCAGGTGAGTCCTGCCACAGTTTATTCTGTTTAATTAAGACCAGATTTTGGGCCTCTTCTCTAAGTCTGGTTTAATTATTTAGTTAAATCGAATTGATTCTTCATTCGATGAATATTGATTGAGTGCCTACTGAGTGTTAGGCGCTGACTTTACTCCTGGTGTACCAGTAACAACCTTATGGTTTAGTGAGGGAGAGAGGAAGTAAACAAAGAAATATACCAGTGAATATCTAAGGACAACATTGCGATAAAAATGCTGAAGAAAATGATTAGGCTGTCGTGGCCAAGATAATGGCAAAACAGGAAGTAAGGGCAACTTTGAAGTCGGTGCTCAGAGAAGGTATTTCTGAAGGAACAGCTCTCAGTTGAGTTTTGTAGGGAAGTAGGAATAATCAGGCTAAGAGAGACAGGTGAGCATTTTGAGTGGAGGGAGTAGTGTATGTGAAGGCGTTGAGGTGGGACAAGTGTGTTCAAGGAATGAAAAGAAGGCCAGATTGTCTGGAACAGAGTGAGCGAGGGGGAACAGTGGCTTGAGATGAGGTTGGAGAGGTGGACAGGGACCAGAGCATGCAGGGTATTACACGCCCACTTAAGGGCTTTGAATTTTGCTCTAAATGCAGCAGGAAGGCATCACAGGCTTTTAATAAGGGACATGGCCTGATTCAAGTTAAATTAAAAAAATATATATACCATTATAGCTACAATGCGGAAATGTGTAGGGAAAGAGGAGAAGCTAAGAGAACAATCAGGAGGCTATTGTGGAAAACCAGGTAATTTTTAGCTTGAATGCCGCTGGCGATGGAAGGGAAAACATGGCTTCAAAAGAGATTTTTGGAGGTGGAATCAATAGGAATTAGTGATGGATTTGCAAGGACAATAATAAATCAATCTTCACATGCCAACTGGGTCATGTAGAAATCTCAGAATCCCACTATTCTGTTTCCACGTCTGATAGGATATAACCAATACCCACTTTCCCACCTCTCCGTGAGTTCTGACACCAGCCACCCATGCTGCCCTTCCTTTGCTGACCTAGCCAAGCTGACCTAGGTCAAATCTCACAAGTTAAAAGGACAGTGTCCTTCAGACTGCCAAATCGGCATACACCAGCTGCAAACTCAGAAGTCCGCATGACACCCTTCTACCCGATGGCTACAAATTTAGAGATCTTCCCACTACCCCTTCAGGATGCCAGCCATTAGCTCAGGAGTCCACGTACAATACTTTCGCCTGCTGGCTCCCACTACTCCTTTGGGTTTGATAATTTCCTGGAATGTCTCACAGAACTCACAGCAAGTACTATCCTTACGATTATAGATTTATTATAGCAATAGGATACATATCAGGTCTGGAAGGATTCCCAGCTGGAAGCTTCTGTGTCCCAAAGGGGAGTGCTAACCTCCCAAGTGTACTGATGTCTTTCACCAACCAGGAAGTTCTCGAAACTTCCATGCCCAGAGCTTTTAGTCATGATTGCATAGTCTTGATTAGGTCCTCACTGAATAATACATGACTGATTAAATCATACCCCACCCCCCTTCCTGAGACTAGTTGAGCAGGTGATCTTTGTAACCTGGCTAGCCCTCACTCATTTGCACAAATCCTCAGGAGTAGTCTGAAGGTTTTAAAATAATAAAGGCACCTCCTCCACTACTCAGGAAATTCTAAAGTTTTAGAATTCTCTCTCAGGAATGAAGTTCAAAGGCCAAATTGAGTTCTTTATCTCACAGATTTGTTATGGAGACTGAAGTAACATGTAGTATCAGTTGTCTTTATTGTCTGAATTCAACATTATTTGCCTTATTTAAGCATGGTCAAGTATATGAAATTGGAAAACTATGCATGACTATTTAATGCTTCTATAATTTTTTCCAAATACCATTTTCAAATCAACTTTTCAACTGAGAAATTTTTTTTTTTAATAGGTCCATTGTCTTGGTGGAGAAATTGGAGGAAAATATTGGGAGCGCATCCTTGTCATGATTCAATGTCCATTTCTGGTCCTTTCAGCTACCATAAGCAACCCTGCACATCTCACTGAGTAGGCATTAGTTCCATTTTGGAGGGATAGTTATTATGTATTGAATGCCTGACTTATATACTATCTCTACTGGTCTGCAGTCCTTAAGGTTATTTCTGTAGTTTTCTCATCCTTGAGTAATGCTCTAACTTTCGGATAAATGCATTTACCTATTTTTGAAACTTAGGAGAATACAACTTCTCAAAAATATTTTGTCCCATTTATTTATTTTTATTTTTTGCCTTTTTAAAATTGTACTTTAAAGGAAGGTTTACAGAGCAAACTAGTTTCTCATTAAACAATTAATACACACATTGTTTTGTGACATTGGTTGCCAACTCCACGACATGTCAACACTCTCCCCTTCTCGACCTTGGGTTACCCGTTACCAGCTTTCCTGTCCCCTCCTGCCTTCTCATCCTTGCCCCTGGGCTGGTGTGCCCATTTAGTCTTGTTTTGTTTCATGGGCTTGTCTAATCTTTGGCTGAAGGGTGAACGTCAGGAGTGACATCGTTACTGAGCTATAAGTGTTTCTAGGGGCCATACTCTTGGGGTTTCTCCAGTCTCTGTCAGACCAGTAAGTCTTCTTTTTTTTTTTTTCTTTTTTTTTGTGAGTTAGAATTTTGTTCTACATTTTTCTCCAGCTCTGTCTGAGACCTTCTATTGTGATCCATGTCAGAGCAGTTAGTGGTGGTAGCCAGGCACCATCTGGTTGTGCTGGAGTCAGTCTGGTGGAGGCTGTGGTAGTTGTGGTCCATTAGACCTTAGGACCAATCTTTCCCTTGTCTTTTTGGTTTTCTTCATTCTGTCTTGCTCCAGGCTTGGTGAGACCTGTGGAGTATCTTAGATGGCCGCTAACAAGCTTTTAAGACCCCATCAAAAATATTTTGAGGGTATATTTCCTGGTAGGCATAGAGGGAAACCATGTTCCCCAAAAGAAAATCAAGGTCTCCCATGACCAGATCGGAAATTGTGTAGGAAATTTTCCAAAAATTCTCCAGTAAGTGTCATATAAAGTGATAGACGGAGCACTGGTGGCTCAGTGCTTAAGAGCTCAAGCTGCTAACCAAAAGGTAAGCAGTTTGAATCCACCAGCCACCCCTTGGGAACCATATGGGACAGTTCTGCTCTGTCCTATAGGGTCGCTATGAGTCGGAACCAACTCACCGGCAACGGGTTTGGTTTTTGGTTTAAAGTGATAGATTTATACTCCCTTTTCTTTGTCCAGGGAGCCTTGGTGGCACAGTGGCTTAAGCACTCAACCGCTAACTGAAAGGTTAGTGGTTTGAACCACCAGTGGCTCAGCGGGAGAAAGACATGGCTGTCCACTTCCAAGATTTACAGCCTTGGAAACCCTGTGGGGTTGCTATGAGTTGGAATCAACTTGACGGCAGTGGGTTTGGATTTGGGTTTCTTTGTCCTTCTCCAAAAAGAAAAGTTAACATAGAAATAACCCAAACACAGCTACTCACCTTGAGGCTTCTTAACATTGTTCCACCTTGCAGAAGGTGATCATGAAAATAACAGAATCTTATTATTAGAACATCAAGTGTTGTTTTGTTAAGAGTTGATTTTCTCTAATAACAACAATAACACATAATGCTTCCTCTGTGGCAGGAATATTAACTCATATTATCTTTACAACAATCTTAGTAAGGAAGATGATACTATCATCCTCCATTTTATGATGAAAAAACAGAGACATAGAGAGGTTAAGGAACTTGCCTGAAATCCATGGCTGTTAAGTGATTTAGGATACAAACTCAAACCAAAACTAAAAAAAAAAGAAAAAAAAAACAGAGCCCCAGTGTCTTAGTCATCTAGTGCTGCTTTAACAGAAACACCACCAGGGGATGGTTTTAACGAAGAGAAGTTTATTTCCTCACAGTTAAAGTGGGCTAAAGTCCAAATTCAGGGCGTCAGCTCCAGGGAAAGTCTTTCTCTCTCTGTTGGCCTTCTCATGAGTGTTCCCCTGGACTAGGAGCTTCTCGGCACAGGGACCCCGGTCCAAAGGATGCACTCTGCTCCTGGTACTGCTTTCTTGATGGTATGAGATTCTCCTGTCTCTCTGCTCACTTCTCTCTTTTATATCTCACGACATTGCCTCAGGACACAATCCAGTCTTGTAGATCAGGTCCTGCCTTACTCACACAACTGCCACCCATCCTCCCTCATTAACATCATAAAGGCAGGATTTACAACATATAGGAAAACCACACAATACCGGGAATCATCGCCTAGCCAAATTGATACACACATTTTTTGGGGGACATAATTCAATGTATGACATTCCACCCTTTGGCACCCCCCAAAACCACATCCTTGCAACATGGAAAACATATTTACCCCATCATATCATAGCAAAAGTCTTAACTCCAAGTCCAAAATCCAAAAATTCCTCTTCATCTGTGAAATATAGAATACAAGTTATTTGCTTCCAAAGGTACAATGGCAGAACAGGCACAAGCTAGACATTTCCATTACAAATGCGAGAAACTGGAGGGAAAGAAGTGATAACAGGCACCAAGCAAGTTAGCAGAACACATTGCATTAGCCCTCAAGGCTTTGAAAATAATCTTCTGTTCTCTGAGACAATTTACACAATGGCCCTGCCCTCCAGACTCTAGGTATTGACCACGCTCTCTAGATTCTGAGTGGAGGCCTCTCAGCCCTGGGCTTCAGCTCCACCTTCCAGGCCCACTGGGACAGCAACTGTGCTCCCTTGGCTTTAGGCGCACCATTCTCCCAGTCCATCTGAGTGGCGACTCCACCCTTAGAAGCACCAGAGGCCATGGCTCCACCTTTAGAAACCCCTGAGGTCATGGCCCATACCTTTGGAGACCGAGGCAGCTAGGCTTCTTGTGTCCCTTTTCTCTTCAACTTGTTTTCTGGTTTCTTGGCCTCTGGGCTGCTCGGGCCTCAAGCCTGCATCTGCCCTGCTGAGGCAAGTGTTCCAAAGCTCTGTAGCTCCACCAATAAGTGCCCGGATGCACCCCACTCCACCAGAAAGCCTCGGGCACACAGGCAGTCAGCTCCCTTACTCTGTGTGTCGGCAAGCCTAGCTCCACCGATAAGTACCCAGAGGCACCCCACTCCGCCAGGAAGCCTCCTGCGCACAGGCACTCAGCTCTTTCGCTCCGTGGGTCGGCTCCAGCTCCGTCTCGCACTGCTCTCCTGGTTCTGCTGCTGTTGGTTTTCTGCCACTGCCCTTTCTCTGCTGCTGCAGGTTCTCTGCTGCTGCTGGTCCTCTGTCACTGCCACACTTCTATCCATTCACGGTTTTAAAACTGCTTCCACATTTTAGGTATCTGTTAGAGCAGCACCCCACTCTCTCGGTACCAAATTCTGTCTTAGTCATCTAGTGCTACTCCAATGGAACTACCAAAGTGGATGGTTTTAATGAAGAGAAATTTATTTCCTCACAGTCAAAGTAGGCTAAAAGTCCAAATTCAGGGTGTCAGCTCCAGGAGAAGGCTTTTTCTCTCTGTAGGCGTCCTCCTTGTCGGTGTTCCCCTGGATTAGGAGCTTCTCTGTGCAGGGACCCCGGTCCAAAGGATGCACTCTGCTCCTGGCACTGCTTTCTTGATGGTATGAGGTCCCCCTGTCTCTCTGCTCACTTCTGTCTTTTATATCTCAATAGATTGCCTCAGGACACAAACCAAGCTTGTAGACTGAGTCCTGCCTTACTAACACAACTGCCACCCATCCTCCCTCAT
>NW_004444156.1:2946532-3015986 GCF_000243295.1 Trichechus manatus latirostris
TCAGGACACAAACCAAGCTTGTAGACTGAGTCCTGCCTTACTAACACAACTGCCACCCATCCTCCCTCATTAACATCATAGAGGCAGGATTTACAACATTTAGGAAAATCACACAATACCAGGAATCATGGCCCAGCCAAATTGATACACACATTTTTGGGGGGACATAATTCAATCCATGACACTCAGGATTCAAATTCAGGCAGTTTAAATTCAGAGCCTACTTGTTTAAGTATAATTTTTTGACCCGTGAAATGTCTAAGTTCTTGGTGAGTAGTTCTATATTCTGCTGAAATAATATGCATATTTATTCTTTAAGGTGGCTAAAATCAGTAAAACAGTACTGGAAACAGGCAGACAAGATTATGGAAGAAGAGTTTATTTCTAAAAAAAAGTCTGGCCAACGTTCCAACTCTCTCAAAGATAATTTGTGTATAAATCAATCATATGAAGTTAGACTTGGTAAGCTTGATATGCAAGTATAAGAATTTTTGCCTTACTTTAAAGTTATCTATATGCCTATCATTATATGTTCATCAATTTGGATATTCTTGCTCTTCATATTTAGTGATCTATGGAGAGAGATACAATGATTTAGAAAAGCATGTATGTTCAGTAAAACATGATGATGTCTCTTTTGATCATTATCATCCATGCGCCGCAGTGACGACAGATTATGTAAGTATAAACACATATTCGTCCTATTAGTGGAATTATTCGTGTGTATCACAATTGGAAAGTGGCCTAATTGTTCTTCAAAGAGTTGCAGCATACTTCCTTTACCACAGATAATCATAACCTGGGGTCAATGGGCGTCAAGGATGGCCTTCGTGAGAGGATTCAATCCCACTAACAATTGTCTGTGTGTACATTTTTCTGGGGAGAGGGTTCATAACTTTCATTAGGTCCTCCAAGTTGTCTGGGACATCCAGTGTTTAAGAACTAACTCTATAGACAGGAAGTCATGGAAAATTCTAACTTGGGTTCTTTGGTTACCTTATTCTTCTTCTTTATTTCCAGGTATTATCTCTCCCTGCCTAGCTTCTTCTTACATCTACTCCTGTCTTCCACTTCTCTGTGACTAACAGTGCAGTTACAACTCTGTGGACATCCCTTGTTCATGTCAGAATCTGATTGCCATCAAACGGTTTAAACAAGAAAGAGACACTTCTCCGTAACATGAAAATCTTGATAAATTTTTTCGTAGTGGATTGATAAGGTGGAGGTGGTAAGAGATCTCAGTTGGAGTCCTGGGTTCCGAATGTGGGAGGACTTATTAATTTCTCTGCCCATCTCTCCTCCTTTCCCATCCTACCCGCATGACTAAGAGATTTAGCTGGTCTTCTTTCCAGGCTCCTGCAACTTAATCACATTAAAAATTCTGCTACTCCATTAATTGTCCTAAAATACAGATGTAATCCCCTCTCTCTCTACTCAAAAGCCTTCTACTTTTCTGCATTGGAAACAAATAAATTTCCACCTTCTTAGCTTGGCATCCAAGGTCTTCTATAACCTGAACCAACACTCCTTTCTCGCTCAAACTCTTTATGTATCTTATCTGGATTGCCTCACGTCATATATTGTACTTGGACTGTTTCACCCTGATGGCAGACTCTAAACCTCCAGAGCCTCGTCTTTCATGCCTCTGGTAATAATGTCAGCCCCTCTTCAGAATTCTTTCTACGATCTGTCTTGATGTAATCTTCTTTTCTGAAAATACATAGTATGTTATCTGTATTTTTTTAAATGACACCAAATAGGTTACCCTGCTGTCATAATTTTTGTTTGCATGTCTTCTTTTTCTTACTAAATTGTAAACTCCTTCAAGAGAAAATCTTTACTTTTTTTTTTCTCTGGATTATCTCATAGCTAGTGCATAGTGCCTCGGACGTAAAAGCTGCTCAGTAAATATTTGTTGAATGACTACACAGAGCATTTAACTATGCAGCGAACACTTGCGAAGCGCTTAAATATGTATTTCTATTTAATCTTCACAATATCTTTCTAATAGATGCCATTGTTGTTGTGTGCCATGAAGTCGATTCTGACTCATAGTGACCCTATAGATACTATCTCTAATTTACAGATGAGGTAAGAGTGGGATTAAAAACAAACAAACAAACAAACAAAAAACCCCAAACCTGTTGCCACTAAGTTGATTCCAGCTCATAGCGACCCTATAGGACAGAGTAGAACTTCCCCATGGGGTTTTCAAGGAGCGGCTGGTGGATTCTGACTGCTGACCTTTTAGTTAGCAGCCAATCGCTTAACCCCTGAGCTGCATATATATGTTTCCTGGTTTACACAGTGGTTCAGTGCTCTGCTGCCAACTCAAAGGTCGGTGGTTCGAACCCACCAGCCACTGTCGGAGAAAGCTGTGGCAATCCGCTTCTGTAAAGATTACAGCCTTGGAAACCTTATAGGGCAGTTCTACTCTGTGCTTCAGGGTTGCCGTGAGTCAGAATTGACTCGAGGGCAGTGGGATATATGTGTGTGTGTAGTATATTTATATATAGCATTTTTTTATAGTTTCCTTAAAGTAAATAAATAAATAAACCTGTTGCCATCAAGTGGATTCCAACTTATAGCAACCCGGTAGTACAGAATAGAATTGCCCCATAGGTTTCCCGGGAACAGCTGGTAGATTTGAACTGCTGACCTTTGGGTTAGCAGCTGAGCTCTTAAACACTATGCCTCCGGGGCTTCAAAAAGGTTATCTTTAAGAATGTGAGTGCAGTGGCTTGGAGTACATGGGGAGATTGTCATTTTGGGCCATGTGACTTCCTTCTATTCTCAGTAGCTATTAATGGAACAACTGAAAAGTAACAGAATTACTACAGCGTGTTTGACCCCAGATGACTTCTGCATGGGCCTTGCTATTGTGTTAGAATTCTCAAGTCCTTATTATTTTATATCATGCATGGGGACAGGTACAGAGACTCATGCCTTTATAAATGTTTAGACAACTGTGGTTAAGTTTGTAAGGTGTGCATTTACACAAGACATCTCTTTGTACCCTTAAGGAAGCAATAACAAGAGCAAGTACCCGTTGCTGTCGAGTCGATTTCAGCTCATAGCGACCCTATAGTACAGAGTAGAATTGCCCCATAGGGTTTCCAAGGAGCAGCTGGTGGGTTCAAACTGCTGGCCTTTTGGTCAGCAGCCCAACGCTTAACCACTTTGCCACCAGGGCTCCACAAGAGCAAGTAGACCTATCCAGATGAGTAAATTATTCCTGTTCCAGTAGAGCATACATCAGATTAAATGGAAATTGCTCAGAAATGAGAAAAAAGCAGAACGAACTGGGGAAATACGAGAAGAATGAATGGGAACCATCTATCTTGATCTTTTCTTGTGTAACTTTCTCATGGAAATGGTTTCAGAAAGGAAGGTTGGAGCAGAACCAGTGAGCTGGCTTCAATCCAACTGTGGTGAGGGATCACCTCAATCCACGTGTGACTTTTTCCTTGCCAAACGGGAGGCTGTTTAGGCTTCATCTGGAATTACTCTACCGTATATGGACAGTTGCCCAAGCTGTCAGCACCAGGTAGTCTTGGAAAGAACTGCTGTCTGTCTTTCTCCACTCAGTTCACCACCTATGGCTTTTGGCTGAGTGTCTTGTATTTATGTATCGCAAAAACAGCATCATCGTATAATGCAATTGTGCTTATGAGTGAAGAGGTGGTACAAATTAATGATCTTTTCTCTTCTTTGCCATATTTCTCTGACCTAGGGCTCCGTATGATATACCTGATGTCGTGCAGAGGTGAACAATTGGGCTCATACACAGTTTTTAGCCGTAGAGTTGATAAAATGAACAAACAACAGCAGCAAAAAATGTTGCCATAGAGTCGATTTCGACTCATCGCAAGTCTGTAGGACCGAGTAGAACTGCCCCATAGGGTTTCCAAGGCTGTAAAATCTTTATGGAAGCCGACTGTCACGTCTTTCTCCTGTGGAGCGGCTGATGTATTTGAACCACTAACCTTTTGGTTAGCAGTCGATGGCTTAACCACTGCGCCACCAGGGCTCCTGAGAGTTGATAAACTAATAAAAAAAGAAAAATCCTGTAAGTTGACAATCAATCATCTTAATAGGTGGGATACTAACCAAGTGCCAGGCATTTTAATAGCATATCACATACATTATCTCATTTAATCCTCGTAACAGTCTGCGGTATTGAGATAATTTTACCCATTTTACAGGTGAGTAAACTAAGGTATCCATAAAAGGCTGGTAGACCCTTTTGAAATTACATCACTACGATTCCAGGGACCAAAATAGGAAAATCGCATTTGTAAGGTCCTGACAAATTCTAGAAAACTCAAATTACTTAAGTCAGGGATTGCTTCATATATAATCTTCACCTTCCAAGAAATATGTCCTTTCATATTTGTCCAAATGTAATCCTTGCCATCTAACTAGCTTTATAGATTCAATCTGAGAGATGTTGAAAGATGATTCGCATGTTTATGTTGCAAAAACCCAAAAATCAAATCACCTGCCATTGAGTTGATCCTAACTCATGGCAACCCCATGTGTGTCAGATAGAATGGTGCTACATAGGGTTTTCAATGGCTGAGTTTTCAGAAATAGATCTCCAGGCGTTTCTCCCTTGGAGCCTTGGTGGCACAGTGGTTAAGCGTTTGACTGCTAACCGAAAGATCAACAGTTCAAATCTGGGGCAGTTCTACTCTGTCGTATAGGGTCACTGTGAGTCAGAATTGACTCGATGGCAATGGGGTTTTTTTTCCCTTCCGTATGCTGCATAGCATAGTATAAAAAAAGGGATATTCTTTTGAATCTCATCGCAATCCTGAAAGACAGACAGTGCAAATATTGTCATTCCCATATTACAGATGAAAGAACCAAAACCCAGGGAGCTGATAATTAGAGCTGTAGTTAGAACTCCAACTTTACGGCGTTTTCCACTGCACCAAACATCATCTCTATTCTTTCCAAACTGTTTCATCTTTGGAGTGGCTCCTTTAGCCCGGTATTTCCAACCTTCCATGGACTATCAATGGCTGCTTTTAAACAAAAGACCCCATCTTTAAATAAGTTTGAGAAAAGCAGCATGCCATATCTCTTTCCTGGAGATTCACAGTGCACAATAACATAACAAAAACTTCAGACATCTTGAAATAAAGGTGTGTGTTTAGCTTGGATTAGCAGAATATTTTCTGTAGATTCCCCACCCTTTAAAAACATTGTTTAAGGGTCATGCTTTGGGAGATGTTATTCTAGTCCTTTTTCACACAATAGATTAGAAGTAGTCTATTTGCTGGAAGCCGAGTGAACGTAGAACATAAACTCTTTGAGGGCAGAATTTCTTTTTCTTGTGCCTGTACATTCAAAAGGCTTAAGACAGAGCTTGGCCAATAGCCTGGGTAGGCCTTGGGGAGAAGTGTCTTTGAGTACCCGGAGGTGGTCTGAGGGCCTTTGTCTTCATGAAGTTTACTAAGTGCTTATCTGGGATCTCTTGTGAACAAAGAGCTTTTTCCCTTTTTCCCTGGTTTAGTGCCAATAAAACCATAAAATCATCTTCATCTCTCAAGTTCAGTTTCCAAACTTGCTTGTCTAAGCTGAGTCTGTGCTATGAGTGTTCATATTTTCCAGCTGCCCTGTACTTTCAGCAAGCCTCTGAAGAAGTTTCATAGAGAAGTGTTAGTTTATTGCCTAGTACAAAAAGTCTAAGGAAATGATATAAAAACTTATTAGTGGCCTTTTGGGGTTTTTCTACTTCAGCGTGGTAGGGACACTTCTTGGTTAAAATCTGGTTAACAATTAGAGCCTTACTATCTCTGGGTGCATGGATAATGACTTCAGAAAAAGGTAAGACTAGAGGAAAGAGAAAGAAAAGTAAAAATTCCCATCTTGTTCATTTATGCATCAGTTTATTTATTCACAGATTGAAAAATACGGATTTCCTTGTGATCTTACCCTCTCACCTCGAGAAAGCATCCAACTTTATGACGTCATGGTTCAAGTCTGGAACACCTGGCCCAGAGCTCAGGTAAATATACAAATATATATTCACGGAAACGAACCTGCGTTAATGCTATTGAGGAAGATTTGGAAAAACTCTCTTAAGTACATTGATTCTCTAATTAGTTGAAGCTGGTCTTTTGAAATGATTTGGGTATTCTTTCTTTTTTTACAGACATTCTTCTCGACTTTTTTTGGTTACCTTCATATGGTGGAATAACTTATAATTCTTAAAATATATTTTTAAGAAATATGTATTTCAATATATAATATAATTTTATTAAAATATAATTCTTAAAAATGCATGTTTTTTCAGCTTCTGGTTCACTACACTTTAGTTCTTTTTGTATTTATAGTCCTCTACTCTCTCATCCTTCTTCCCCGTTTGTCGGTTTTCATCCTTTTCTTGACTTTGTTCTGTATTCGTTCCTTTGGAGAGTTCATCCATCATAATAGTTTTATGTATTAGAAGTTATGAGGAGGTAAAAAGATTTTCAACAGCCTCTGCGTTCAAGGAGTTTGCAAGTTGGTAGAGACATGTAAATTTAAATAGATTATTGTGGTTTTTTTTTTATGTAGGTTTTGTAATTTAATTTAATCTTGTGGTAATTTTTTTCAAGGAATTGGATCCAGAGAAATTCAGTCTTTTTAAGAATAAAGCGTTCATTAAAAAATTGGATGCTAGAAAATATGAAGAAATTCTAAAGGCAGAATTAACAAGCTGGGTGAAAAATGGCAATATAAGAAAGGTAATCTTCCTTCTTTTTTAGCAAGGTCTCTCTTGTTAACTGTTTGGCATTGCGTCATCTAGCCAGTATCAGTTTTTTAATGTTTTTCTTCCAATTTCCACTTTAGAAATTGAATTTGAACATGTTATCCAGCGAATCTGAGTTAAATAGAAAAAGAAGGAACCTGGTTCTGTCTCTTACTCCAGCCTAAGCTCGTTGCTGTTGAGTTGATTCTGACTCATAGATTCCGACTCATAAAAACGACCCTACAGGACAGAGGAGAGCTGCCCCATAGGGTTTCCAAGGAATGCCTGGTAGATTCAAACTGCTGACCTTTCGGTTAGCAGCCGAACTCTTAACCAGGGCGCCACCAGGGTGCCCACTAAAACACGTGCCACAGGCTTTTTATACCTTCACGTGATTATGATTAGTGCTTGTTGTAGAATCAGTGTTGTTGATGTTGCTTTCACATAAAAGGGACCGGCTCCAGTGTAATGAGAGCTGAGAAGCCTAGGTGTTACCTGAGGCACCACTCTAAGTAAGTTTTCGAAAAATAGAGAAATTTATGTAACAATAAGCAATTTCTGAAACTCATGTAAAGCGTGATAGAGGAGGAAATAGAAATATATCTGAAAGGGGTTTAGGCACATTTACAGATGATAGAGTCATAAGTGGTGTTAAACAAAACATTCTGATAAAGTTACTATTATAGAGTTTATTTGGGTTTTGAAAACATTCATGAATGGACAGCACAATCTCAGTGAGACTTGCTCCACCGGAAGGGGAAGAAAGCTGGGAGTTTTTATAAGAGACAGAAGGGAGGGAAAGTGAGAGAGAAAACAAAGCATCTTTCATATATTTTGACATACCATCAGGTCACGTACGAGTAGGACGTATAGAACGCACAAACATTTACACTTAGCTCTCCAAAAAGGGTTTCTTTAATGTCCGAAATTAAAACTTTTGAGCAAGCAGGCAGAAATGTGCATGTTGTACATACCAAATGAGCTCAGAGGAGATAGAAATTTCAGATTGGGGGGCTAGGGGGTGAGCACTGAGGTGGAATCATCCATGCTTCTTTCACTCTTTAAAAGAGCCACTGTAACTCCATCAAGTCTGGAGAACAAAGTATAAATCCCCCAGTGGCTGCTCTGAGACACTAGATATCCTTGAATATTAAGATTTACGGACTTCTGGTTCTGGACTGATGATTGAACATTATGTTTACTTGCCCTTTTCACTGTAATGAAAGAAGAAATAAAGGTAAGGATGGTATCGAGGTCAGGAAACATGGCCGCAGCAAATATTTTAGCCTCTTTTTTGACACTGGATGCTAGGCTCCATTGACTGTTAATTTAAAAAAAAAAAAGACTGGGAGCCAAGGTTCCCCTTGCTTTGCTCCCCCAACCTCCACCCAACTGTTTCTTGTTGTTGTTAGGTGCTGTTGAGTCGGTTCCAACTCATAGTGAACACATGCACAACAGAACGAAGCACTGCCCGGTCCTGCGCCATCCTCACAATCGTTGCTATGTTTGAGCCCAGCGTTGTAGCCACTGTGTCATTCCATCTCGTTAAGGGTCTTCCTCCTTTCCGCTGACCCTCTACTTTACCAAGCATGATGTCCTTCTCCAAGGACCCTGGAGAGAACATGCTGATAACATGTCCAAAGTATATGACACAAAGTCTCACTGCCCTCACTTAGGAGCATTCTGGCTGTATTTCTTCCAAGACAGACTTGTTCGTTCTTCTGGCCGTCCATGGTACACTCAATGAATAAGGAAGACCGAAGAAGAACTGATGCTTACAAAGGGAAAATTGATGCAATCAAGAAGAATTAATCAGTAATATCTGGTGGCACAATCATTAAGTGATAGACTGCTAACCAAAGGGTTGACAGCTAGAACTCTCTCAGCCACTTCTTTGGGAGAGAAGACCTGAGAATCTGTTTCCATAAAAATTACAGCCTAGAAAACCCTACGGGCAGTTCTACTCTGTCACATGGGATTGCTGTGAGTTGGAATTGACTTGACGGTACTCAACAACAACAAGCACATTGCTATTTATTTTGTCAAAGCTTTCCCATGGTATACTACGTAAGGGAACTTAGTATTACTTTTCTTGATGTCAAATAATGTTTATTTCTTTTCTGCTTAAAAATGGGGTGGATGCTCATTATAGAAAATTGTAAAATATAGAATACTAGAACGAAAGATATCTTTCCCAAATTCACCACTTCAGGTAAACACTTCGTTGCCCTTCTGGTTTAATCCTTTTTGTAACTCATCTGTTGAATTTTCAGTTAAATTATAACACAAGGATGTCTCAATATTATTACAAACTATTGGTAAGCAAAAGGTTCCTGGGTGGGGCAGATGGTTTGCTTTCAAATACTAACCTAAAGGTTGGTGATTCAAACCCACCCAGTGGCATGGGGGAAGAAAGGTCTAGCGATCTGCTTCCATAAAGATTACCCAAGAAAACCCTACGGGTAGTTCTCTGTAACACACGGGGTTGCCATGAGTCTAATTGACTTGAAGGCAACAGCTTGGGTAAGCATAGCTAAAAACTTTTTTTTTTTTGAATTATAAGAGTGATGTTGCTTGCTGAAAAATGACAAAAAAGATTATAAAAAAAAAAAAAATCAAAGCAACAGGCAATTTCTGAGTGTCCATTTCACTATGTTGAATGACACTATCAATTGAGTGTTCTCTGTTTTTTAAGAATGTTTGCTAATTTGATAGAGAAAATTTTAATCTAATTTTATTTTGCATTTTAAAATTACTAGAAAGTTTTAAAAATGTTCCTATATCTTTGTAATTTGAACTTTTTTGGGTAAATTTTCTTATTCTTTTATTAATCAGTCTTTGTAGTGCCTTTAAAACACTTCTATTTCAAGGAATACATTGTGTACGAAGAATATTAACCTGTGTCAGGTTGTGTAAAGAATATTATCCCTTTCTACATATTTTTTTAAAATTTTGTTGATGACTCTCACATTTTCATTTTATTCTTTTCCAACATAAATAGGTGTTCAATTTTTGTGGAGCGCAGCATAGTAAACTTCTTTCAGGTGATTTTTGTATCACCTTAAGTTTAAAAAACCTGCTCCAATCTGATAAATAGAGCTAAGTATTTTGTTATGTTTCTTCCAGTTATTTTGTCATTGTTGTTTTATACTCTTTAAAAGTTTCAAAAGCTATTTTACTACCTAATTGAAGAGGAGGCCCTGAGTCGTCTTCTCTTCCAACAGCTAAACCAGCTTCATTTCCTGAATGGTCCTTACCTTTCTGACTTATTTGTAGGACCATCAAAAATCATATTATATCTTGTATCTATTACTGCTTATATTTTGATAACGCTTCTTTCTTGTTGAGCTGTCTATACCGCTGTTAGAAGTCTCTGGGTAGTGCAAATGGTTAAGCTGGGCTATTAACAAAAAGATTGGCAGTTCAAACCCACCCAGAAGTGCCTTGGAAGAAAGGCCTGGCGACCTACCTCCGAAAGGTCACAGCCATGAAAACCCTACTGGGCACAGTTCTACTCTGAAACAAATGAGGTCGCCATGAGTTGGAATTGACTCAATGGCAACTGGTAGTGGTATTGCTCTGTTGGTTCTTGCCATAGTTTTGTAACATATTTTAAAAGGATTATTTTTTTTACAATATACACACACACAAAAGCTACCTGTGAAAAATGCTTCAAATCTTATCCAAATAAATAATTCCTTTATCTTATTTATACATATTCTTTTTAAAAATTTCAATTTCTATTTACAACTCTAGGCCGAAAGAGTACTGGAGAATCTCAGCCCTGAATCAGTATCTGATTCAAAAGATATGGTAAAAATGTTTCCCCTTCTTGTTGAGAAGCTAAGAAAATTGAATAAGTTACCTGCAATAGTTTTTGGGTAAGTTACTGAAACTTAATTTGTTTCTGTGTATATTTTGTTTTGTTTCCAGTTACCCTCACTCATATAAAGTCAGTACAATTAAATAAACTTTACTTTTTTGTGCATATTTTTCAAAAAAACCACTGTAAATAGATTTTATTTAAAAAAAAATGGACATGTTTCTAGTTCAATCCTTATTTGTACTCTTTGTCCTTTTTATTTCTTTTGACACTTGTTTTTTTGACCTTCTTTGACCTTTTTAGCCTTGTTAATTTTCTTATCAGTAACCATGATTACTCGAATATACATGGGTCCTTTAGAAACAAAATTGCATATTCATGTACACGTGCAAAGTACATAAAATGCCTCCAATTCTTGTAGAGTTATTTATTGGCTGGTATGGTTTGTTTTTAATTTATAGTTACAGTTAGGAAAATGAAAACCCAGAGCCATTTCTGAGAGCTTGAGTGGGATTTACGTTATCTAGCTGTGTTAAAGAGTACTGAAGTGGAGCTTCCTTACTGGTAACCCTTTGAACCCTGGATCATCTCTAGTAACAACTTTGGCAGCAGAACAGAAAGGGAAAAAAAATTTTTTCGCCAAGATAATTTTGAATGATTCTAACTATGAAATCTCTGTATAAAATAAATTCCCAGGATCTTTATCCAATGATAATATTAAATTATGTAGATGCAGACGGATACGCAAACATGCATGTAGATGTGTTAAAAGACAGCAGTAAAGGGACGTATATATTGTTATACATCCGCATGCTTATGCTGGTGGTAAGTGACTGAAACAAGATAATGATAGAAACAGAGATTCGTACAGCTGAGAACACCCATTTCGATCGTTGCAAGAAACTTTCTTCCTCTTCTGTGATTGGGTCATAGCAAGTTAAAAACGACAGCAGCAAGGAAAAACACGTGACAATACATACCGACGTCACTTTCCAGTGAGGCTCTCAATTCTAGTTACAAAGGTAGTTTTTATCTGTGAGGCCTGGCTGGAAGTATAACTTTGAAACAGGAATATCAATAACTAGATTCGTTATTTACATACTCATACATTTTTAAATGAATTGTTTTATAAAATAGCTAAGGTTTCATTCCAACTGGGAATGGGATCATGGCAGGTTTCAACGGAACTCTCAATTTTCTTTAAATATGCTCTGGAAATCCTTGGTCTCGTCCAGTTTGCTCTAGTTCACCAGCACCAGAACACCGAGAAACTCTGCGTGAGAACTGGTCTGGGTTCCGGCTGAACAAGCCAACCTTCCCCAGTCTGGATTCTGGAAGAAATACAGGGCTGGATGCATACATGTTTACTGTCTGCTGCCCAGGTAGAGGAGTGGTTGAGAGCATACACTTTGTGGTCAGAGCGGAGCTTCAGTCCCAACTCTGCCTTCCTTTGGCTATATGATTTTTGGAAAATTACTTAGCCCCTCTGGCCCTAATCTGAAAAATGGAGACAATAATAGAAATTTATTGGGTTGGGATGATAGCTATATCAAATAATTTATGTAAAGCCCCTAACTCAGAAGTAGAAAATGTGATTGGATCAGATCCAATTACTAGACCTTCTTCCTTTTGCCCGGGAATCATGACATAGAATACTGGAGGAATTGAAGACAGAAACTTATTTCCAGGTGATCTAGGTTTGTTTGTTTTAAAGCACTAGGACGGGAAACATTTAATGCCTTTACATACATTTACAACCAGTAGCATTTAGGTATTGCAAATTAACTTGTACTACTATTAAAAAAGCAAGGGAAGTTTTACAATTTCCTTGTAATCTATTTCCTTATCTGCAAAATAAAGGTAATGGTACCTTCTTCATAAGGTCATACTGAGGATTAAATGAGTTAATATATTTAAGGCACATAGAACAGCACCTGGCACTTGGTAAGTGCTTCGTAAATTGTTACTATTATTATCTTTACCTTGTTTACATACAGTATCTTCCCACCATACGCACTGGACTGTGACTTTCCTAGTCGTTATTTCTCCAGTGCACCAATTTAATCTTAATCAACTAAACAACATTCCTTTTCAAAGCTTGCTCTCTAAAAACCCAAATCAAACTCATTGCCATCTAGTTGATTCTGACTCATAGTGACCCTATAGGACAGAGTAGAACTGCCCCATAGGGTTTCTAAGGAGTGGCTGGTAGATTCGAACTGGCAGCCTTTTGGTTAGCAGCCAAATGCTTCACCGCTGCGTCACCAGGATTCTCATTAGCCATTAGGGAGATGCAAATAAAAACCGAGATACCGTCTCACCCCTGCATGAATGGCACTGATCAAAAATTCAGAAAACAATCAATGCAGGCGAGGTTATGGGGAGATTGGAACTCTCATACGCTTCTGGTTGGAAATGTAAGACGGTACAACCACTATGGAAAACGATATAGTGCTTCCTTAAAAAGTTAGAAATACCATATGATCCGGGAATCTGACTCCTAGGAATATATCCTAAATATATAAAAGCTGTCACATAAATAGACATATGGATGCCCATGTTCATGCAGCATTATTCACAATAGCACAAAGATGGAAACAACCTAAGTGCCCATCAACAGATAAATGGATAAACCAATTAAGATACATACATACAATCGAACACTACACAACGATAAAGAACAGTGAGGAGTCCATGAAACATCTCACAACGTGGATGAATGTGGAGAGTATTATGCTGAGTGAAATAAGTCAATCACAAAAGGACAAAGATTGTGTGAGACCATGATTATAAAAAACCAAGAAAAGGTTTACACACAGAAAGAAACCATCTTTGATTGTCACGAGGGAGGGGAGTGGTGGGAAGGGGAAATCATTAAGTAGATAATAGACAAGTGTTAACTTTGGTAAAGTGAAAGACTGTACACAATATAAGGAAGTCAGCACAACCTGACCAAAGCAAAGAAAGACAGAGGAACACGGGAAAAAGAAGCAACTACAATAAATACTATAGCATATACAACCCTACCACAACAGTAAAAAGAAATAATAATTTACAAACAGATGCGTAAGCAGATACATATGCTGAATAGGGGAAGGAGAGCATGTAGGAATATACCCATGTACGTATATAGGCTAGGCTGTGGATATTTTTACATATGTATTTGTATGTATGGCATGTATATTCATATATATAATAGAGCACAAACAGGGCACAGCCATAGAAGTTTCCTTCCTAGTCACATCCAAATACCTTGAGGGACTGAGTTACTGGGGCTGAGGGCTGGGGTCCATGGTCTCAGGGAACATCTAGATCAATTGGCATAATATAGTTCATAAAGAGACTGTTCTACCTCCTACTTTGGTGGGTAGTGTCTGGGGTCTTAAAATCTTGCGAGCAGCCATCTAAGATACATCTGTTGGTTCTATCCCATCTGGAGCAAAGGAGAATAAAAAAACCAAAGACACAAGGAAAATACTAACGGACCACATGAACCACAGCCTCCACCAGCCTGATCCCAGAAGAACTAGATGGTGCCCAGCTACCACCACCAACTGCTCTCACAGGGATCACAACAGAGGGTCCCAGACAGAGTGGGAGAAAAATGTAGAACAAAATTCAAACTCACAAAAAAATCATTGTATGCTTACTAGTCTGACATAAACTGGAGGAACCCCTGAGCCCATGGCCCCTGGACACCCTTCTAACTCAGAACTGAAGCCACTCCTGAAGTCCACCTTTCAGCCAAAGATTAGACAGGCCTATAAAACAAACAATAACACACACGGGGAACGCGCTTCTTAGATCAGTCAAGTGTACGAGATCACATGGGCAACATCTGCCCAAATGCAAAGACAAGAAGGCAGGAAGGCACAGGAAAACTGGACGAATGGACACGGGGAACCCAGGCTGGAAAGGGGGAGAGTTGCAGGGATTGCAACCAATGTCACGAAACGATCTGTGTATAAATTTTTGAGTGAGAAACTAATGTGCGCTGTAAACTTTCACCTAAAGAACAACAAAACGGATGGTAACAGTAGGTGAGAATATGATCTGAAGAGAAAAATGTTGTCTTCAACGCATTCTTTTCACTTGTTTGAAGTTTTAGGAATGGTGATTTGGAAGCAATTGCTGGAAGTTTGTGCACTTTTCTGGAAGAGAAGCCAGAGAGTAAAAGCCCTCTCAGAACTGACGAGTGTCATAGCTATGATGCTGACATAGCTAAATGCCTTAAAAAGGAGAAAGAAATCAACGCGAAACAAAATAAAATGTAGGTATTTACATAAACAAATTCCCAATGCAGACGTTTCCCCGATAATGTCATGGTTACATGGATGAGCAAAGAGTGACCTAGAAAATGAATTGCCAGACCAATTTTATGCCTGGAATGGAACTTCATTGCTGTGGTTACTCCTCCTTGGTCCCAACATCTAATTAATTCTGACTGCTCTATAGCCCAAGTATTTCTTCCCTCTTTGCAGTCTTCTTCATCCTCACCCTGACTCTGTCCTGTATCAGGACCTCGGCAACTCTTTGGGCTTTCGTATAGGTTTTCCCATGTGATTCTCCTCTCTTGGTTCACCCCTCCAATGTAACTCACAGGTATGATCATCCTAACATGCAAATGTAATAGCATTATCTCGTCTACAAAGCTCTTCCTTCTTAATTGTCTAGTAAAGTTGATAAAAGCTAGGCTCTTTAGCATTGTACACAACACTCTTCATACTTTGATCCTGCCTACCTCCTTGGTGTCATTCCTTGCTACTCCTCTCTGGTAAACCTCAATCTTTCATAGTTCTCTACACCTCTGTGAATTTACCTGACTCCTGGTACTAGATAATAGTATCTATCTGGAGCGCCTTCCTTTCTGTCTGTCCGTTGAGCTTGTACTTACTGTTTCTCAGTTCAAAATCTATCTTCTCTCTGAAGTTTGTAATGATTTCCCCAGTTAGACTTAGTACCCTTTTTCTTTTGTGCCATTTTGAACCAGTCGAGCAATGATCAAACTGTATTACCGTTGTTGGTGTATCTTCTTTTCCCTAGATTGTAAGTTCCCTTACAACGGGGGCTGTGTGTTTTCCTGTTTTTACCCCCAGTGCTAGCATATTGCCTGGCAGATAGTAATTACTTCGTAAATGCTTGTAGAAGGAATAATTGGACCTTCCCTCAATATAGAAACAGTTTCCATGGCCCCCATAACTTTAGATATTCCTGGGAGACTAGAGCAGATTCTCTCTTGATCCCACCACTGCATTTATCTTCTTTACGGTTGTGTAATTGTCTTACGCTTATGGGAAGGGTAAGGAGCCCTGGTGGCACAATGGTTAAGCACTTGGCTGCTAATCAAAAGGTTGGCAGTTCAAACTTCCCCAGCAGCACCGTGGAAGAAAAACCCAGCCATCTGCTCCGTTAAAGATTACAGTTTAGAAAACCCTATGAGGCAGTTTTACCCTGTCATATGGGGTTGCTATGAGTTGGAATCTTCTCAACAGCACCTAACAACAACAAGAACCCAGGAGAGAGGTGTAGGAGCTACTGGCCTTCTCAGTGACTGATTCTCTTTAGCCAGCCCTATTTCAGAGCTAAGAGCAACATTTCAAGATGGATGTATAATCAATAGGTTATTAAAAGTAAAGGGTATTTCATGCTTATAATCAGTTTATGGGCAGGCAAGAAGGGTCTTTTCTCTAGCCCTTCTCTGTTTGGGCCCCTCCCCATGACATCAGGAGTCAGTGGGGCCAAGTGGGATGTGTGACCTTGTTCTTCACTTTGCCACACTCCCTCCTTGCTTCATCACTGTGTTCTGGGTATGCGAGGTCCAAGAATTCTCTTCCCAAATTGTCCGAAGTCCATTGCCAGGGCCTGCACTGACCTCTTTCTGGATTTGTCCTCCCAAGGGCAGACTGTGCTGCTAAAGTGAGCCCCTCTAGGCCTGAGGGGTGACAAAAGATGAGTGTTTGAAGGGGTGAATAGAGCTTGCATTTGAGGGCTATGGTGTCCACACAAGTTTGCATAATGTTCCTCATGATAGCTTGGTGTCAGGGGTTGGAAGAGAAGGGTGTCTCCAAGACAGGACTGGGGTCCAGCTCTCTGTTGACCATACTGTTCTGGTGTGGACCTCTAAGGAATCCAGGAAGTCTAAGGTGCAGCCCTCCAGGATGTTATGAAGGTGGTTTTATCAACATAGGAGGAAAAACAGATTTAATTTAATGATTGCTAGCTTGATGTCTAGGGTCGCTATGAGCTGGAACCGACTTGATGGCAGTGCGTTAGTTTCATTTATATAACTTTTAAGTAGTTAGATCCATGGTATCTTAGTCATCTGGTGCTGCTCTAACAGAAATACCACAAGTGGATGGCTTTAACAAAGAGTTTATTCTCTCACAGTCCAGTGGGCTACAAGTCCAAATTCAGGGCATCAGCTCCAGGAGAAAGCCTTCTCTTTCTGTCGGCTCTGGAGAAAGATCCTCATAATGCATCAGTCTTCCCTTGGTCTGGGAGCTTCTCTGTGCAGGAACCTCAGGTCCAAAGGACCCACTGTGCTCCTGGCACTGCTTTCTTGGTGGTATGAGGTTCCCATGTGTCTCTGCTCGCTTCTCTCTTTTATATCTCAAAAGAAATTGGGTTAGGACACTATCTAATTTTGTAAACCTCATCAGTGTAACCTCATCATAGTGATAAGAGTTTACGACACATAAGGAGGTCATATTAGATTACACAATCATACAATACCGGGAATCATGACCTAGCCAAGCTGACAGATATTTTTGGGGGACACAATTCAATCCATGACACTTGGTATCAGAGTTTCTATTTGTGTTCCTGCTCCAGACTCCGTAAAGTTTAGAGGTGAGCCTGGAAATCGTCCTCCTCCCCTGATTACGATGTAATCTTAAAAAAAAAAAAACAGAAAGCAAAACCTGTTGCTGTCAAGGCCATTCCGACGCATGGCTCAGAGAAGAACTGAGCTTAATAGGGTTTTCTTGGCGGTCTTCTTTATGGCAGCAGTTCGTCAGACCTTTCTTCCACGGCACTGCCGGGTGGGTTCAAACCACTAACCTTTCGGTTGGTAGTTAAGCACACACCATCGGTGCTACCCAGGGAGCTGTGACGTAATATTCGTCGGAGGGAAGATACCAACGACTGTAGACTACACGGCAGTTGGTTTCCTCATAGCTGGTGTTCTCCTCGGTGCACAGGAAGGGAAAAGACTTGAAGAATCAGAGGGGCTTTGGGACCTGGAGGTCTGTAGAAAGCTGCAGCGAGAAGGGATAATGGGTTATGTAGCCCGATGGCATGAGAGTCATGGAAGAGGGAAGGAGAATGATCCGGAAGGAGTAAGGAGGGGCAAGGAGGGCGCCCCCTTCCAGGCCCAGGGGTAGGAAGGCTGAGTAAGAGAAAATGGCCGCTATTCGGGAGAGCTGCGGAAGCAGCAGATTCCCTGAGGAGACTTAGATTCTTGGGACAGCAAGAAGGTGAAGGGATGTTTGAGAGAAAAGGAGGAGGTCAGAGGGGATTTTGCTGATGAGGGTCCATGAGTTTACCAACCATGGCAGGGCATTCAAGGAAACCGACCCCGTCCGGATTGATAGAGCTGGTCTGGGTGAGGAAGAGGGTTCTGAGAAGTCGTAGACTTCTTATGGTGCTTGAGTATAATTGTCATTATTTAAAAATTGTTTGTTTTTTTTAATGGCAGCAAAGCAAATGATCAGCAAAAGGCTAGAAAATTGGAAAGGAAGCTAACGTATACAGCTGAGCATATTCATTTCCTGAAGAATTTGAAGAAGATTCAGGAAGTTCCTCAGGACTGCACCTACGGTGATGTGAATGCGCTGGACACCAAGGTCAGCGTGTGGACAGGCCCCATCCACCAGGGAATTACAGCTCTTTGTCACTTGTAACGCTTACTGCAGTGATGGTTTCATTGAATGTCTTTGAGAACTAAGTGAAATTCCTGCTAAATGATGTGTTTCTGTAGTATCTTTGAAATACTATTATCTCTGTGCAACGTTGTGTTTGCTTTGCAATGGTTATCCAAACATGTGGACTAAAGTTCTGCAGAGAATTTCTTCTTTCATGCTAGTTTGCCTATAAGAGTGTCAGCCTTTTATTTTATTTCATACTACTCTTCTGGATTGCTATACGGCCTGACTCTAGATTCAATCCCACATGCTGCATTTTAATGCTGGTCAATTTGGATGAAGCCCCTGGGTGGTGCAAATAGTTAAGTGCTCTGCTGCTAACCAAAAGGTTGGGGGTTTGAGTCTACCCTGTGGTGCCTCAGAAGAAAGGTCTGGCAATCTACTGAAAAATCAGCCACTGAAAACCCTGTGGAACACAGTTCTCCTCTGACACACATGGGATCAGCATGAGTCAATTGACTTGGTTGGTAACTGCTTTCTTTAAGCATATTTGGGTATGTGTGGTACAAGACATATTAAATAGTATCTGTAGACTTCCTGAATCTCAGAGGCCCTCTATATCACATCCGAGACATTCCATTGAACAGGTATTGGAATATCCAAAGATGTTATGACAGTCCTTCAGAGTTTTAAATGACATGAATAATTCCTATTCATTATAGAAATATATGAACATGTAAAACAAAAAAAATAGAAACAATGTCACCACACAGAGATATTCACTGTCCTTCCAGAATTTTTTGTGCTTATACACACAAACACATCCCCACCCATTTCATATATTTATTCACTAATAAAGTAGGATCTTATTATGCAAATTACTCTGCTTTCTTCACTGACCTATTTATTCCTTGTCAATAACAGTAGAGCTACCTCATTATTTTAATAGCGTCATCGTATTTTTTATGTGGATGAGCCCTGGTGGCACTGTGGTTAAGCATTCAGCTGCTAATCAAAAAGCTGGCAGTTCAAATCCATCAGCTGCTCCTTGGAAAACCTGTGGGGCAGTTCTACTGTGTTCTATAGGGTCACTATGAGTTGGAGTCAATGGCAATGGATTGTTTTTGTTTTTGTTTTTAATTTAATCAGTCTTCTTATCCTTGGCCTCGTCGATTATTTCCATTATTTCTTCTTGTTTTTAATAGCAGGGTTGACCTTAAACATCTTTGCCAATACCTGGCTTTCCTCTGTAGGGTAAATTCCTAGAAGTCGGATTGTGAGGGTACTGATGTGTTTAAGCTTTGGAAGTGAGTCGTGACTGATTTGCAAGGGGAAGTAAACTTTCCCAACCTGTCCCTGGGTGGAGCAAATGGTTAAGCGCTCGGCTACTAGCCAAAAAGTTGGTGGTTCAACCCACCCAGAGATGCCTTGGAAGACAAGCCTGGCGATCTGCTTCCAAAAGGTCACAGCCTTGAAAGCCCGATGGAGCAGTTCTACTCTGCACACATGGGGTCGCTGTAAGTCTGAATCAACTCGTAGCAACTAATAACAACAATGCAGGGTAGGGAACCTGCTCTGCCTTCCGGGTACAGCCCCTCTCTAGGTGGGGGTCAGGGGTGGGGAGGGTGGAGCCAACTCCTAAAGCTCCCGGAGAGAGCTCATCTCCCCAGAGCAGCAGCTGGTGTGACTCACCCCTGCCCCGAGCAGTTCCCTTTGCTTTACGACTGTCTCTTCTCTGAGACAGTCTGAAGAAGTGGGAAGACTGTTTCTGTAGTTATAAAATATTATTTGCTTTCAAAGGTTCAGTAGCAAACAGAAGTCTCACTTTACACAAAGTATAAACAATTTGTGCATGTAAACAACCTTTGATTCTAATAGAAATTGAAACTGAAAAACGCGTTATTAACTGTCGCGTACTTCTCTCTTTGTTCAGTCTTTGAAAGCAGTGTTTGAACAAGTAGAATCAACGAGAAATGGCAAGAAGTTGAAGACTTTGGCACAAAGGGGTATTGGATTTCATCACAACTCCATGTATTTTAAAGAAAAAGAGTTTGTGGAGATACTCTTTGCGAAAGGGTTTATCAAGGTAGGTAATTATTTGGCATTTTAAAGCTGAAGTTATATATACATGGTGCTGAATGCCAGTGACAAGTGAAAAATTATACTGGTTTTCGCATCTAGTCTGTGCCTTTTTATTACAACACATTTGACTGCTTCTCCATCTAGTCCATTTAGCTGAGGAATTTAAAAATTATTTCCATAATTAATAACTATTGTTAGAAAGAAAATAGGATACTATGGTAATATAAGCATAACTCTCTACTTTTTAACTTCTAGTGTCTACGGACGTTTGTTAGTCCTTTTAACTTTATCCTACAGACTTCCTTCTATGAGCTTAGAGGATATTTAAGGTATAGTTTTGTTTAGACCTTTTTCTAATGTGATAACTCAGCTAAAGAAAGATGTATCTCTTTCCCAGCAACTGGAAAAAGCTTGTCCTAGCCTAACACGTTCTAGACAGAGTTTATAGATGTGCTACCTCTAAATGAACATGGAACAGAGTACGGATATCTTAAATTGCTCGTGAACAAACACTTGTTAACTTTTTGTTAGTATGTCCCAGGAGGATGTAACATTCTGTTTCTAGGTGGAGATAGTCTGCATAAATGCACCAAGAAAGTTGATAGAATTACCTAGTAAATTTGCTTCTTGGTAATTTGAAAACATAGGCACCAGCTTCTTCAAATTATTCGTATTAAAATGGTAATATTTTATTGAGTGTGTGTATGAGTGTGTGTGTGAGAGAGAGGGAGATTTAGAGAGAGCGAAGGGGAGATCATGGAAACAGAGGAGAGATGAGTGAGTAGAAGGGGTGCTATTCAGAATACGTATCTTTGTAATCTTAAGAATGGAAACCCTGGTGGCACAGTGGTTAAGAGTTCGGCTGCTAACCAAAAGGTCAGCGATTCGAATCCATCAAGCGCTCCTTGGAAACCCTATGGGGCAGTCCTACTCTGTCCTATAGGGTCGCTATGAGTCAGAATTGACTCGACGGCAATGGGTTTGGTTTTGGTTTTTCAGAGTCTTAAGAATAGCGAGGCGTATAAGATACCGTAACTAAATGGTTCTTCTTGCTATTTAGCAAAATGAAAAATACCATGAACAACTGCTCAGTTTTCCCATTAGCATATATCAAGACAATCTGTCATTTTTAAGGGCAAAACCCAGAGAAAACAGTTTTTATAGCGGCTATTAATTGCCGACAAGGATCACACCTGTGGTGTTCTTCACACCCAGTTTACAGAACTTGTCCCGTAGTAGTTGCTCAGTAAATATTTGTTTAATAAATGAGTGAGCAAATGAATGAATAACCAGATTGCTGCGATAGGTTAATTCTGGAAATGATGATAGCTTTGCTGCACAGAACACATTTTTACATGGTACTCATTGTAGTTAAGTCCTGAATTTTAATGCTTTGAGTCTTTTCACCTTTTTCTTATTAATGAACTTTAAAAAAGAACAAGTAATGGACGATGTTTAGATTTATTTATCAGAAAGTCATTTTGCTTACTCTATCATTAAATGTTTTAAGTAGTTATGGTATAAATGAATATCAATGTATCTGATAAAAAGAGAAGACCAAATCCAACACATGTACCCCCATTCAACAGATGAATGGGCACACAGCTGAATTATAGGTAAACTGTGAAATGTGCTCTACTTCCCCACCCCTCAACAGTTAGCAATGTAAATAAGGGGAAAATATAACTTTACTATGTTTTAATTACAGATTGCTAATTATTAGTATGCTTAAATTATAGATTAAAGCCAGTTGCTATCAAGATGATTTCCATTCATGGCGACCCCATGTGTGTCAGAGTAGAACTATACTCCATGGGGTTTTCAATGGCTGATTTTTCAGAAGTAGATCATCAGGCCTTTCTTCCAAGGTGCCTCAGGGTTGACCCCAACCTCCAGCCTTTCAGTCAACAGCCGAGCTCGTTAATCTGTTTACACCACCCAGGAACTCCCATTGACAGATCACAAACTTTCATAAATAAAGTATGATGGTAGGGGAAGGACATTGTTGAGAGGGGTGTAAGGAAAACTAGTATTACCTATTTTGGGGAAATTCTTATGATAGTTGTTCGTTCACTCATTCATTCCTTAATGTATTGAACGCATGTTTATTGTGGATCTATTATGTACTAAGTATTCTTCTGCATGCTGAGGATATATCAGACAATAAGACAGATAAATGTCCCTGCCCTCATGATACATATGGTCTAGGAGGGACTAATAAACATGGTTATTTTAGAAAGAGTGACTCAAGAAATTCTTTCTGACATGTAAGCAAGGTTGGAGGTTCGAGTCCACCTAGAGGCACCTTGGAAGAAAGACCTGGCAATCTACTTCTGAAAAATCAGCCATAGAAAACCCTATGGAGCAGAGTTCTACTGTGACACACGTGGAGTCTCCATGAGTCCAAATCGAGTAGATGGAAACTGTTTTTTTTTTTTTATTCTTAAAGAGAGATCAGAAAGAGCCTGCAAATGAAGATTTGGGGGAAGCCGTTCTAGGCAGAGCAAACGGCGACAGTTAAGACCCTAGGTAGCAAGCAGTGTGCCTGGTATACTCAGGATCTATCAGGAACAGTGTGGTTGGGATGTTAGCCTTCCCACTTTGTTTTAATTCAAGTTCAAAGAGTTTTTCGATGACTGGGGCGATGATTATATCATGTGTCCTTATAGACATGCTACGTTTTGCATGAACTCTTTCATTCTTCTCCTAGGTGGTGACAGCTACTGGAACTCTTGCCTTAGGAATCCATATGCCCTGTAAATCTGTTGTTTTTGTTCAAGACTCAGTCTACCTGGATGGTTTAAATTACAGACAGGTATTATGATATTCTTTGTGATGCACGAACTCTTACTCTGCTGAAATGTGAGCATGAGATAATGGAAAAGGTGGCACTTTCATTTATGAACAGGCTCCAATTTGTGGTCTTCTTTTCACTTTCTACGTGGCATAAAATTGTGTTTTTATTTTTTTTCCAGAGGTTTCTCATATTACTTCATGCCATGTGATTTATTTGCTTTACTATTTTCTCACAACCAGTGTTACATGGCTTAACAATCTTAGTATCATTTTTTTGTTGAGAAGTACAGAGCTGTTCAGATTCTTGTTCCTTCTTAATGACTTTTTGTTTTATTTTTTTCTGGAGTCTGTAAAATCTTTATTAATATTTTGAAATTTCTTGCATCATCTGTTTCCTTTAATTTGTCCTCTATTTCATCAATTCCTGGATGTTTTGAGGATTCTGTCATATAAATGAAGTTGTTATTGCTGTTAGTTGCCCTCAAGTGGATTCCAACTCATTGTGACCCCATGTGTGCAGAGTAGAACTGCCTCCATAGAGTTTTCAAGGCTGTGACCTTTTGGAATCAGATCACCAGGCTTTATTTCTGAGGACCCTGCCCTGCGCCACCCCCTAGCCCTGCCCCACCAAGTGCCACATCCCTGAGCAAAAAATTGGTAAAACAAAATATTTTTTGTAAACAAATTCTCAACAACACTTTAGTCAATAGAATTCAGCAACATATCAAAAAAAAATAATATACCACGACCAAGTAGCATTCATACCAGGTATGTAAGGGTGGTTTAACAACAGAACATCAATCAAAATAATCCACCACATAAATAAAACAAAAGAATCACATGGTCATCTCAGTCGACACAGAAAAGGCATTTGGTAAAGCCCAACACCCATTCCTGATAAAAACTCTGAATAAGGTAGAAATAGAAGGGGAATTCCTAAGGGCATCTATACAAAACCAACAGCCAACATCATTCTCAATGGAGAGAGGCTGAAAACATTCCCCCTGAGAATGGGAACAAAACAAGGATACCCTTTATCACCACTTCTATTTAACATTGTGCTGGAAGTCCTACCTAGAGCAATAAGGCATGAAAAAGAAATAAAGGGCATCCAAATTGGTAAAGAAGACGTAAAACTATCCCTATCTCTGAATGATATGATACTATACATAGAGACCCCTAAAGACTCTACAAGAAAACTACTGGAACTAATAGAAAGATTCAGCAGAGTAGCAGGATACAAGATCAACATACAAGAATTAGCTGGATCCCTATACACCAACAAAGAGAACTTTGATAAGGAAATAAGGAAAACAATGCCATTTATAATACCCCCTAAAAAGATAAAATACTTAGGAGTAAATCTAACCAGGGACATAAGAGACCTATACAAAGAAAACTACAAAACATTATTACAAGAAACTAAAAGAGAACTACATAAATGAAAAAACATACCATGCTCATGGATAGGTAGATTTAACATAGTGAAGTGTCAATTCCACCCAAAGCAATCTACAAATACAACGCAATCCCGATCCAAAGACCAACAGCATTCTTTAATTAGATGGGAAAAATTATCACTAACTTTATATGGAAACAGAAGAGGCCCCAGATAAGTAGAGCACTATTGAAGAAAAAGAATAAAGTAGGAGGACTCGCATTATGTGACCTCAGAACCTACTATACAGCTATGGTAGTCAAAACAGCCTGGTACTGGTACAGTGACAGACACATTGAAGAATGAAACAGAATGAAGAACCAGATGTAAATCCATGTGCCTATGGTCACCTGATCTTTAAAAAACACCCAAAGTCCATTAAATGGGGAAAAGAGAATCTTTTTAACAAATGGTGCTGTCAAAACTGGATGTCTATCTGTAAAAAAAATTAAACCAGATCCATACCTCACACCATACACAAAAACTAATTCAAAATGGATCGAAGTCCTAAATATAAAACTAAAAACTATAAAGATCATAGAAGAAAAAATAGGGTCAGTATTAGAGGCCCTACTACACAGCATAGATAGGATACAAACCGTAACTAATGATACACAAACACCAGAAGATACACTAGATAACTGGGATCTTCTAAAAAATTAAACACTTACGCTCATCAAAAGACTTCACAAAAAGAATAAAAAGAGAACCTACAGATCAGGAAAAAATTTCTGGCTATGACATATCTGACAAAGGTCTAATCTCTAAAATCTATAGGACAATCCAACACCTCTACAACAAAAAGACAACTAATCCAATTAAAAAAATAGGCAAAGGTTATGAACAGATGCTTCACCAAAGAAGACATTCAGGACGCTAACAGACACCTGAGGAAATGCTCATGATCACTAGCCATTAGAGACATGCAAATCAAAACCACAATGAGATACCATTTCACCCCAACATTGTGGGCACTGATCAAAAAAACAGAAAATAACAAATGTTGGAGAGGCTGCAGGGAGATTGGAACTCTTATGCAGTGCTAGTAGGAATGCAAAATAGTACAGCCATTTTAGAAAACGATATAGCCCTTCCTTAAAAAGCCAGAAATACAATTACCAGCAATCCCACTCTAGGAATATATCCTAGAGAAATAAGAGCCGTCACATGAATAGACATATGCACACCCATGTTCATTGCAGCATTATTCACAATAGCAAGAAGATGGAAACAACCTAAGTGCCCATCGACGAATGAATGGATAAACAAACTATGGTACACAGTGGAATACTACACAATGATAAAGAACGATGATGAATCTGCAAAAATTCTCACAACACGGATGAATCTGAAAGGCGTTCTGCTGAGTGAAATAAGTCATCACAAAAGGATAAACACTGATGAGACCAACTACTATTATAAAAATTCATGAACAGGTTTACACACAGAAAGAAACAATCTTTGATGGTTATGAGGGAGGAGAGGAGTGAGGAGGGAAAACCACTAAATAGACAATAGAAAAGTGGTAACTTTGGTGAAGAGTAAAATGGTACACAATACCGGGGAAGTCAGCACAACTTGACCAAGGCAAAGTCATAGAAGATTCATAGACACCTCCAAACTCCCTGAGGGACCACCCTACTGGACTGAGAGCTGGGGGCCATGGTCTAGGGGGACATCTAGGTCAATAGGCATAAAATATTTTACAAAGAAAATGTTCCACATCCAACTGTGGTGAGTAGCATCTGGGGTCTTAGAAGCTTGTGAGCAGCCATCTAAGAAACGTCTACTGGTTCCATCCCGTCTGGAGCAAAGGAGAATGAAGAAAACCAAAGACACAAGGGAAAGATTAACCCAAAGGACTAATGGACCTCAACTACCACAACCTCCACTAGACTGAGTTCAGCCCAACTAGATGGTGCCTGGCTACCACCACCGACTGCTCTGACAGGGATCACAATACAGGGTCCTGAACAGAAAGAGAAAAAAATGTAACACAAAATTCAAACTCACAAAAAAAGACCAGACTAACTTGTCTGTCAGAGACTCGAGAAGCCCTAAGAGTATGGTCCCTGGCACCCTTTGAACTCGGTACTGAATTCACTCCTAAAGTTCACCCTTCAGTCAAAAATTAGACAGGCCTATAAAACAAACAGTAGCACACACAGTTCAACCGTGGATTTGAAACTAAATGGCCCAGCAGCCAAAAAGCAAAATCAAGAAGGCAGATAAGGACAGGAAAGCTGGACGAATGGAAATGGGGAATCCGAGGTCGAGAAGAGGAGAGTGTTGACACATCCCGGGAATGGCAACCAGTGTCATAAAACAATATGTATATTGATTATTTAATGAGAAACTAATTTACTCTGTAAACTTTCACCTAAAGCACACACACACACGCACACACACACACACACACAACCCTCTAGGTATTACAACCTCGTCTAAAAGTTGAGACACTACACTAAATTAAGTAGACAGTTTAAAGAATTATTTTCAATGTCTGTTGAAAGATTGTTCAGATTTAGCTGTTCAGTCAAGATGCTTTTAATATCAAAAGGCCAAAGTTCAGAAAGAAATGTATGGGCAGAATGAAGAATTAAGGTTACCATCTTAAATATCTGGGAATGGGATCATTTAGAGAGATTTGAGAAGATACTTTATCCACAAAACAAGAAGATGCTATCACAACAACAAAGAATTCAAGAAAGTTCTTTTGGAAAAATAACTAGTTCAGTAGAAGGGCTAAAAATAATACAGTCAAGGACATTTTCTGCAACATTGAGTGAAAAGAAAACAATGGAAAATTGAGAAAGAGGATATGAGATATTGAGAATTGATCCAAGAAGTCTGCTATTCAATAACAAGAAATGAAAGAGAAATATCAAGAGAGATGGGGATCCTGTGAGCAGTTATCTAACCCGGGAGGACAGTGAGAGGAACTGCTAGTGTAACCTGTCCAGATTGGAGCACAAGATCAGAGAGCTCTGGGATAGATATCTCTGTGATATCTCTTATAAGGGGTAATAAGACTAGTAGACCAAAGTATTATTTAGAAATCTAAAAATGCAAAAAAGTGTAGACAATGTTTATATACCCACCAACCATAATTCATCATTGTGAACATTAGTCATATTTGCTTCAAGTCCTTTGTTTATAAAAGAAATAAAACATTACAAATAAAAAAAAAGAAAGGAAGAAAACAAAAATCCTCACAACTGGACCAATAAGCAGCATCATGATATACAGAGAAAATATTGACGTTGTCAAGGATTTCACTTTTCTTGGATCCACAATCAACACCCATGGAAGCGGCAGTCAAGAAATCAAATGATGTATTACATTGGGCAAATCTGCTACAAAAGACCTTTTGCAAGTGTTAAAAAGCAGAGATATCACTTTGAGGATTAAGGTGTGCCTGATCCAAGCCATGGTATTTTCAGTCGCCTCATATGCATATGTAAGCTGGACAATGAATAAGGAAGACTGAAGAATTGATGCATTTGAATTACGGTGTTGGTGAAGAATATCGAATATACTATGGTCTGCCAGAAGAACGAACAAATCTGTCTTGGAAGAAGTACAGTCAGAATGCTTCTTAGAAGCGAGAATGGCAAGACTTTGTCTCATGTACTCTGGACATTTTATCAGGAGGGACTAGTCCCTGGAAAAGGACATCATGCTTGGTAAAGTAGAGGGTCAGTGAAAAAATGGAAGACCCTCAATGAGATAGACTGACAGAGTGGATGCAACAATGGGCTCAAACATAGCAATGATTGTGAGGATGGGGCAGGACTGGACAGTGTCTCCTTGTGTCGTACATAGGGTTGCTCTGAGTTGGAACAGACTCCATGGCACCTAACAACAGCATATCTCATTAGGATGGGCATTTGTCCTACTCTACCTAGTTTTCTCACTATTTCTAATCATTGTAGATTGTTTTTTATGTATCATTTTACAATGTCTAATACAGTTGTCTACATGATACAGATATCTGATAAAGGTGAAAGTCCCATTTTCCATTTTACCTCACCAACAGTAGATTTCATAAGTGACACAGTGGAAGTTAGCTTCAGGACTACATGAAGAATTTAGCCAATCCAGGGTAACAACTGTGAAGTAATAGGTATTTAAACTTCATAGGAAATTATTTAGGAAAGTTTTACATTGTGGTACTCTCCTTTTTCTAGATGTCTGGACGTGCTGGAAGACGAGGTCAAGACCTGCTGGGAGATGTGTATTTCTTTGGTATTCCACTGCCCAAAATAGAAAGACTCATGACATCCAACGTTCCTGAGCTCAGAGGACAGTTCCCACTCAGCACAACCCTGGTCCTGAGACTTATGCTGTTGGCTTCCAAGACAGATAATGCCAATGCAAAGGTGCCCTGTTAACATAGTGTGACGAGAATCTGTGTTCATCATTGGCCTGGCTATAGTTGGGCTGCATTTTGTTTTGCAAGTCTGTAGTGATAATTCTTTGGTTTTATCAGTCCTTTCATACTTTCTATTTTCTTGAATATTATGTGATTTATTTAGGGCAGAAAAAATAAGACATTTATTTTCATTTGGTTCACCCCTAGTATTTCTAGTTATAGGTTTTTAAAATCGACAGTGTCTATTATATGTTGAAGGGAGTCCTGGTGGCGTAGTGGTTAAGAGCTGGGCTGCTAACTGAAATGCAGACGGTCCAAACCCACCAGCTACTCTTCCATAAAGATTATAGCTTTGGAAACCCTATGGGGCAGTTCTACTTTGTCCTGTAGGGTCGCTATGAGTTGGGATTGATTTGACAGCACACAACAACAATTATATGCTGAACTTTTTCAATTGTCACACTCAAGTATTTTTTGCACTAAGAAAAACATTTCTTATATTTTGTTTTGCCTCTTTTTTGGTTGCTTAGGTTTCTTCTTTAGGAAAAGTGTTAATTCTTAGGTAGAATCTTTATTGCTAAGTCTCTGTAAATTTTTTCATTGTGGAAGGGCTTCTGAATTCATCTTCCACATCACAGACGCTATTTTTTTTTTTTTTAATATCAGTTCTGCTTTTTGATGACACAAATAAGGGTTTCCGTTTAGTTGCTGAGCAGTGGAGTGCTGTGGTAACAAACACCTAAAAATGTTGAAGGGGTTTTTGAATTGGGTGATTGGTAGACGGTAGAAGAGTTTGGAAGTGTTTGATAGTAACAACCTAGATTGCCTTGAAGAGAATTTTGGTAGAATCCTGGAAATTAAGTGTAATCCTGATGAGGTCTTAGGTAGAATTTAGAGCTGTGGGGAAAGCTCCTATCCTCATGAACAGAATGTTACTAGAAATGTGGACATTATATGTGTCTCTGTTAAGGCTTTAAAAGGAAATGATGGACATGTTATTGAGCATGGGAGGAAAGCAATCCTTATTATAAAGTGGCAAAGAACTTGGCTGCATTATGTTAGAATGTTTTGTGGTAGAACTTGTAGAGCTTGCAACTGATGAACTTGGATATTTAGCTCAGAAGATTTCTAAGCAAAATATTAAAGGTGCATCCTGATTTTTCATTGCTTTTTATGTTAAAATATGGGAGGAAAGAGACAGATTGAGAAATGAACTGTGCAAAAAGAAACCAGAACTTGAAGATTTGGGAAACCGCACTGTAAAAATTAAGAGAGCTTTTCCTAGAAAGGTTATCAAGGGTGTGGCTACAAAACATTTGCTAAAGAGATTATGCCTGTGACTTAAGGATATAATCAACCATCTCAGCAAAACCCTGTCAGTTTAGACTAAAAAGGCAGACACAGGACAAAATGAAGGAAAAATGGCTTTGCCACCCAAACTTGAAGTGAGCAGGACCTGTGACCTAGTGGGCCAGGAGAATGGGTCTGCCACTCCAGACCCTCAGAAGGAGTGAGTTCACACTCCAGTGGCCCAGGATAATGTGACTTTCCAAAGATGAGGGATTTGGGTTGCTGTGCCAGTGGAGCAGGAAAGCATGGCCACTGACCAGGGCCTCAGGGGCCCTACTCAGAGTTGAGAGTGTAGGGCCAACACACAAATGTGCCTGGAGAACAGAGGATTATTTGCAAGCCTTGAGATCTAATGGATCCATGGTACCCATGTCTTCTTTCCCTCCAGTTTCTCCCTTTTGGAATGGGAATGCCTACCTTATGCCTATCCCACCATTGTACTTTGGATGCAGATAGCTTGTATGCTAGATTAAACAGGTCCACAGATGGAGAGGAATCTTTGCTGTAGGGTGAAAAACACCCAGTCTCACCCATACTTGATTTGGATGATTCAGAAGATGAGATTTTGGACTTAGAATGGGTGCTGCAATGGATTAAGAATTTTGTTGATGCTGGGATGCAGTCAATGTATTTTGCATGGGAGGAGAACATAAATTTTTGAGGGGGCAAAGGGTGAAGTGTTATGGATTGAGTTGTGTACTCTGAAAAGAAATGCTGAAATTTATTGTCTCACAGTTCTGGAGGCTAGACGTCTGAATTCGGGTCATAGACAGGGCTATGCTGTCCCTTTCTTTTTGGGCTCTAGGGAAAGATCTTTGCTTCTCTCTTTCATTTCTATAGGCCTAAATGCTTCTTGCTATTCCTTATCTTGTAGAGGGATCCTCACCTACTGTCTTCTGCTTGTGTGTCACTCCCTTTTTATAAGACACCACTCAGAAGGGATTAGGACCCACCCTGTTCCAATATGACATCATTAATTTAACTGATAACATCTGTACAGACAAAAAACCTATTTCTCCAAACAATGTCACACTCACCAGGTACAAAGGTTAGGACTTTAGCATCTTTTTGGAGGATGCAATTCAATCCATAATACTCTGCCCTCTGGCCTCCCCCAAATTCATGTCCTTTAGACATGCAAAATACATTTACTCCATCCTAACATCCCCAAAAGTCTTAACCCATTCCTTAGCCCTGGGTGGTCCCTTTCTTCCTGGAACCAAGGTGGTAACCACACCCTTTGAATCCTAGGTGGAAGCCCCACCCTTTGAAACCTAGGAAGTGGAGGCCCTGACCCCAGTGCACCTTCTGACAGTCCTGCTGTTCTCTGAGATGCTCTCAGAATCATCCTTTTCTTTTCTTGGTGGACAACAGATGCTTGCGGACAAGTTGCTCCATGATCCCCTTTCCTGCCTATAGAATTCCAGGAATCAGACAGCTTTCTTTCATTTTTCCCATCTCTGTCCCTTTCGATCTAAGCTGACTGTGTATCTGCTGAGATAGTTTATTGGATCTATAGCTTACACGCCGAATCTCTTTAGCGAAGGACTGTGTAGCCACAACCTTGGTGTTCTTTCCAGGGAACACTCTCTTAATATTTGCAAATCTTCAAGTTCTGATTTCTTTTTTCACAGTTCTTTTCTTAATTTATCTCTTTCTTCCCACATTTTATTGTAAGAAGCAAGGAGAAACAAGGCTACACCTTGAAGATTTTGCTCAGAAGTCTTCTCAGCGAAATATCCAAGTTCATCAGTGGCAAGCTCTACTTTCCACAAAACGTTTGAACACAATTCAGCCAATTTCTTTGCCACTTTACAAGTCCAATAACTTGTTTATCATTTTGTTTTAAGGCCTTAGCAAAAGCCCATTTAATGTCCACATTTCTAGTAGCATTCTATTCATCATGATAGAAGCTTTCTCTACAGGTCTCCTCGTTTCTTTCTGAGCCCTTACTAGAATCTCTTTTCAGGTCTGTAATTTTGCCAACAGTCTCTTCACGGCAACGTAGACCTTTACTATAAAGTGCCTGAAAACTCTTCCAGTCTCTACCACTTACCCAATTCCAAAGCCATGCCCAGATCTCCAGGCATTAGTTAAAGCAACACCCCCACTTTCTGGTACCAAATTCTTAGTCTCCTCGAACTTCCATAACAAAATACCACTAAGTTGTTGGCTATAAAGAACAGAAATTTATGTTCTCACAGTTCTGGGGGCTAGAAATCCAAATTTAGGGTATTAGTAAGGGCGTCCTCTCTCTCGGTCAGTTCTAGGGGAAGATCCACTCTTGTCTCCTTCAGTTTATGTAGCCCCGAGCATTTCTTGGCAGTCCACGACTTGTAGATGGAGCCTCACATGCTGTCTTTTCCTCGTGTGTGACTCTGTGTCCATGTCTTTCCTTCTCTTCTATCAGAAGTCACTCAGAGGGAATTGGGATTAGGATTTACCCTACTCTGATATGACTTCATTTAACTTAACTGATAACATCTACACATAAAAACTCTACTTTTCCAAACGAGGTCACATTCACAGGTACAGGGGTTAGGGTATTGATGGTATTCCGGTTAGCAAATGGTTAATGTGCTCAGCTCCAAACTGAAAAGTTGGAGTTTTGAGTTCACCTGGAGATGCCTAGGAAGAAAGGCCTGGTGATCTACTTGTGAAATATCAACCGTCAAAAACCTTATGGATCGTAGGTCTACTCTGATACACATGCGGTCATCATGAATCAAAATTGACTCGATGGCAACTGGTTTTATGTGTGTGTGTGTGTGTGTGTGTGTGTGTGTGTGTGTGTTTAAAAGACATTTTGACCTCAATTTTTCTCCTTATTTTTGCCTTGTTTCGTAAAAGACGTACTTTTTGGCACCTATGTGGACTCCTAAAATACATTTTCAAAAAACGTTTTGTTTCCTATAGAAAATTACTTGCATGGGCCAGCTCTTTCTGAGTGTAAAAGCCTAAACCCTTTCTATGGTCTAGAGCACCCCACACCGTCAGGCCCTCTATGATCTCTTTGCTGTTACTTCCAGCTGTGCTTCCTTTCCTCTCTGGACTTCTGTCTCTCTGTCTGGGTTTCTGTTCCTTAATATGTCAGCCATCGTCCAGTCTTTGGGCCTTCATTCTTCATCTCCCCCTACCTGGAAGGTGTTAGAGTAGAGCCTGAAACAAAGAAAGAACTCAGTAAAAGTTGTTGAATTAATGAAGAAGTCCTTAAGATGATGCTCACGTTCTCTTGTGGGGAATTGATTTATAAACTCCATGTTAATTGCTTTTTTTCCTATTTGAACCTATTTCCTATATATAAATTAAATCACATTTATCGACATCTGTGGCTTGCCAAATATAGATGTAGGGATTTTCCTATAGATTCACATTCTGTCTACTTAAGAGTTGTTCGAATATGTTTTTTTTGTTTGACCATTTTTATTGCGCGTTAGGTGAAAGGTTACAGAGTGAATTAGTTTCCTATTCAATAATTGATAGACCAATTGTTCCATGATATTGGTTGCAATCCCTGCAATGTGTCGGCATTCTCCCCGTTTCTACCCTGAGTTCCCTGTTTCCATTCATCTGGTTTTCCTGTCTCTTCCTGCCTTCTCATCTTTGCTTTTGGGCAGATGTTGCCCTTTTAGTCTCCTATGGTTGACTGTTCTAAGGAGCACTTTCCTCATGGGTGTTATTATTTATCTTATAGGTCTGTCTATTGTTTGGCTGAAAGGTGATCACTAGGAATGGCTTCAGTTCCAAGTTAGAAGGGTGTCTAAGGTCCGTAATCTGAGGGGTTCCTGCAGTTTCTATCAGACCAGTAAGTCTGGTCTTTTTTTATGAATTTGAATTTTGTTCTACATCTTTCTCCCACTCTAACTGGGACCTTCTATTGTGATCCCAGTCAAAGCAGTTGGTAGTGGTAGCTGGGCACCATCTAGTTCTTCTGGTCTCAGGCTTATGGAGGCTGTGGTTCATGTGGACCATTAGTCGTTTGGACTAACTGCTTCCTTAAGTCTTCGGTTTTCTTCATTCTCCTTTGCTCCAAATGGGAAGAGACAGATAGCTGTCTCTTAGATGGCCACTTGTAAACATTTAACACTGCAGACACTACTCACCAAAATATGATGCAGAACATTGTCTTTATAAACTGTGTAATGCCAGTTGACCTAGATGTCCCCTGGGACTACAGTCTCCAGCCCTCAGGCCCAGTAAGTCAGTTCCACAAGGTGTTTGGTTATGGCTAAGAAATTTCTATGGATGTGCACCCTGTGTGCTCTATCGTATGTATGAATATACATGCAGCACGTACAAATATATATGTAACCTAATCTATACATGCACGTGGGTGTACTTCCATACACCCTCCTATACCTACTCAGCATACATATCTACCTATATATCCACTTGCAAATTATTGTTATTACTGTTGCTGCAGGATTGTGTCATTGTGCCTTTTATTTTTGCCTACCTCTCAGTGTCTTTCTTTGCCTTGGTCATGTTGTGCTGACATCCCCCCCTATTGTGTATTACCTTGCCCTTTGCCAGCATTAATATGTGTCTACTATCTGGTTATTGATTCTCCCTGTTTCCCCCCTTCCACCCCTTGTAACCAAGGGCATGTTTCTTTGTGTGTAAACATTTTCTTGACTTTGTATAATAGTGGTCTCATACAATAGTCGTCCTTTTGTGATTGACTTATTTCCCTTAGCGTAATGTCCTCCAGATTCATCCATGGTGTGAGATGTTTCACAGACTCATCGTTATTCTTTATCATCGTGTATTAGTCCATTGTATGCATGTACCACAGTTTATCCTTTTATTTGTTGATGGGCACTTAAGGTTGTTTCCATCTTTCTGCTATTGTGAATAATACTTCAATGAACATGTGTGTGCATATGTCTATTCGTGCGATGGCTCTTATTTCTCTAGGATATATACCTAGGAATGGGATTTCTGGATCATATGGTAATTCTATTTCTAGCTTTTTAAGGAAGTGCCATATCGTTTTCCACGGTGTTTGTACCAATTTACATTCCCACCAGCAGTGTATAAGAGTTACAGTCTCTCCACAACCTTGCCGGCATTTGTTGTTTTCTTTTTTTTTTTGATCAGTGCCTTTATTGCTGGCGTGAAATGGTATCTCATTGTAGTTTTGCTTTGCATCTCTCTAATGGCTAATGATCGTGAGCATCTCTTCACGTGCTTGTTAGCCGCCTGAGCGTCTTCTTTGGTGAAGTGTCTGTTCATGTCCTTTGCCCATTTTTAAATTGGATTGTTTGTCTTTTTGTTCCAAGGGGTTGAAGTTTTATATAAATTTTAGAGATTAGACCCTTGTCGAATATGTTGTGGCCAAAATTTTTTTCCCAGTCTGTAGGTTCTCTTTTTACTCTTTTGGAGATGTCTTTTGATGAGCATAAGTTTTTAATTTTTAGGAGGTCTTGCTTATCTAGTTTACATTCTGCTGTTTGTGCCTGTCAAATATCTTTTAATATATATAGCTGGGTAGTTGACTGATCAGCATAGTTTCTAGCCCAATTCTCCTTGTCTAGCAGGTTTTCCTTTAATGTCTTTCTGCCATATTGAGGGTGATTATCTTCTGTCTCACTGCCTGGCTTGCTGACTTGTTGATCATATGGATGTCATTAATTACTGCAATGTCCTATATGCATTGCTCTCAGGATTATTACCATTTTAGCAACACTATAATTATTGGGTCTGTAGCTCTTAAGGATGAAATCTACCTCCATGACTCCTTCACCTTGCTTCTTATCACGTTGTTTTCTGACTGTTGCAGCCTCTGAGTGTAGAGAAGGATTTTAAAGATGTTGTAGGGGAGGCATTCTGGATCCTTCAGAAAAAGGGGATGGTTGTCTAGTTATACTTACTTTTCTCCCTCCCTTCTATCCTTCCTTTCTCATATATTGGCCTTATACCCGTTAATACCTATTGCTGTTGGGTCGATTCTGACTCATAGCAACCCTATAGGACAGAGTAGAACTGCCCCACAGAGTTTCCAAGGAGCGCCTGGTGGATTCGAACTGCCAGTCTTTTGGTTAGCAGCCGTAGCCTCAAACACTACGCCACAAGGGTTTCCACTGGCCTTATAGGAAGAGGAAATTCCTCCATGATTCTAAAAACATCAGCCTAAAGATTGTGAAGCCTGCATTTTGATGACACCAAGAAGTTTTTGTCATTTCCTGAAACTACATGGATATTTCATTTAAAACTTGAGAGATACCTGGGTGGCTGGTTAGACACCATTTTATTGGAAACTAAGAAATATTTCTACTCCATTGTTTTTAATATACCTGACTCATTATTTCGGTGGCATACACCAGCGCTCGGTGATGCAACTGGTTAAGTGCTCCGCTGCTAACCGAAAGGTTGGCAGTTCGAACCCACCCAGCAGCTTCACAGGAAAAAGACCTGTTAATCTGCTCTTGTAAAGATTACAGCCTAGGAAACCCTATGGGACAGTTCTACTCTGTCACATGGGATTGTTATGGGTCGGAGACCTACCTGATGGCCCCTAACACAACAACAACAAAGGTCGACTGGTAAACTGGAATGGCTTGCCTCCGTTATTCTTTCAGGCTGCTGTTGGTCACCATGGTTCCAGAGGATTACCAGATTTTTTTGCTAACCCATGTTATTTCTAACAGTTTTGCTTTTTGTGATCTATCTTGTTCAAGGAAGCATATACATGTAAAAACACAGTCAGAAGTGTCATCTGGAATCCAAAGAAACTTAGTTTCACATAAGATACATTTTGGGAATATTATGTATTATCTCTCTGGTATATATGTGTAATAGCTCTCATATATCATGATTTACTAATATTGTTTAAAACTGGGTAAATTTTATCGAGTACTCCTTTTTAAAGGTGCTGTCAGTGCTGAAGCATTCACTGTTGTCCTACAAGCAACCTAAAGTCACGAAGATGTTGAAACTTTACTTCTTGTTTTCTTTGCAATTCCTGGTGAAAGAGGTAGGATTGTACTTTGGCTTTTTCTTCTGTGTGATTACTGCTCTGGCGATTTCTTGACACGCTCAACCAACTGAATTCTTTACAAGCTATATCTCATGGTTAATGGTACTCGCCATTGATATAATTATCAAATAAGGACAGATAAACTTGATCAGTTACTCTTTTTTTTTTAATTATTGTGCTTTAAGTGAAAGTTTACAATTCAAGTTAGTCTCTCATACAAAAATTTATGCATACATTGTTTTGTGACCCTAGTTGCTCTCCCTATACTGTGATAGCACACTCTTCTTTCCCACCCCAGACTTCCCGTGTCCATTCAACCAGTTACTCTTACACCAAATAGTATTTTCCTGGTAAACAACTTAATGTTGCTTATGAATTTAAATGCATAGTAACTTGAATAAAATTAAATATTTAATTTTTGTTTTTAGGGCTATTTAAATCAAAAAGGTAAACCGATGAGGTTTGCAAGACTCGTAGCACGTTTGTGTGGCCATGAACCGTCTAATTTTATCTTTGTGAGTTTTCTTGAGAGAGGTCTTTTCCATAAACTCTGTCAGCCAACCAGGAGAGGTAAGCTTGAGGTTTCTTAAGGTTTTATATAAGTAGTTCAAAAATAGCATATTTGTAAAATAAAAAATGCCTCAGAAATCTTTTTTTTTTTTAAATGAAGAAATACTAAGTAAATGTTCAGATTTACAGATGTCAAAAAAAATTAGATACTGGATATCAACTTTTTTATTTATTCTAATAGAGACCATTTGGGAAATATTTATGTATCATCTAATTAATTAAGAATATTTACAGAATCTAGAGTAGGGAAGTGTATACAGACCAAAGTTTATTTAATGGTTACCAGGAGTGGGCAGGAGGGTGAGGGGAAGGAGGACTCATTGCTTAGGGGACACTGAGCTTCTGTTATGGGTGTTGGAATGTAATAACGGCGTACGGGGAATGTCTGATCTCCTCTAACTTCACAGGGGGAGGGAGAATCAAGATGAACAGCCCAAGGCTGACTCCTATGAGGCGGAGGTCAGACATGCCTCCTCTCTCTACCATCTTTACCCATTCTGACACCCACCATCCCTCCCACAGCACTCTCTACTTCTCTGCTGGGTTCTATAATTTGTTGCAATGGTTACACAGAACTCATAGACAATACTGAACAATTATGGGGCTTATTAGGAAAGTAATTAGTTACAGTTCAGGCTCAGGAATGCTCAGGATATAGTTCTTCCATCAGGACTGCCCCTTCCCAGCTGTGCTTGCAGGCATGCCACTGCCCAAAGACATTCAGCTTTCTCTCTCGGTGGGCTGGGAAGCCCACCATGCTGTCTCTTGCTTCCAGGTCTGTCCTGCTGGGTCTCGCTGCCTTCGGTGTTACAGCTCACTTTCTCTCTGTCTCCTGGTTCTAGGAGCTTCTCAGGGCAGCAATTCCGGGTCCAAAGGGCTTGCTGGCTCCTGGCTGTTCTTCCCTGGTGGTGGTGGGATTCTCTCTTTTCCACCTCTGAGATAGCTCATTTCAATCCCAGCAGGATGGCAGAACTAAACGATCCCTTTGGTGGGCCACAATTACCCTATCATACAGTCGTGCCCAATCACTTGGGTGGGAGTTACAAGACCATGGCTAGAAAGGCCACACAAAAGTGATCTATGACACCACATGGACAAATGTGGAAATGGGTAATGATGATGATTGCACAACATAATGAGCAGAATTAATGTCATTGAATTGTGCATGTGAAGAATGTTGATATGGCAAACGCTATGTTACATGTATATTTATCACAACTAAAATAAAAACTACTTATGGAAAAGAAAAAAAAGAATATTTGCAGAAGAGAAAATGGAGACACATAAAAATTGAGTAACTTTCGTGTGGGCATTCAATTTCAGTAAGTGTTAGAGCCCAGTTAATTCAAAGCAGCGGTTTCCAAAGACTATATAGTGCTCATGTATTATGAAGAGTGGAGAGTAAGTGAAGATGAGCAGCCCCTAGAGTTAGTTTCGGGAAGTATTGGTGAGTAAGGTTTGGAATTTAGTTATGAGCTGGACTTTGAAATGCCCTAAATGCCAGGCCAAGGAAACTGTATTTTATTTATTAGGCATTGAAACACCATCGGGAATTTTTAGGTGGAGGAAAGACATGATCATAGTAATGCTTTGGAAAGATTGATCATCCTCAAGGATGGCCTGAAGCAAGGAAAGTCCAGGACAAGAAACCAGTTCTTAGGCAATCGGGGGGTAGGAACTCAGGTGAGGGTAGCAAGAATGGAAAAGAAGGTACAGAATGTAAAACTGCCTGGATTTACTAGAAAATAAATGTGTACATAGCATAGCAGATAGAGTCGGTTTCTTAGGTATATATTTACTAGAAATATTTGCCTTCCATGAAAGGAAATATAATATAAAAAAATTAATAACAAAATACATGGAATCAACACTTTTTTATAATAATACTCTTTATTTGGATATGGTCAAAAGGATTTCCTCAGAATGTGGTGGAGACTCTGATGTTAGTATTGGCCAATTTGTTTGGAAGAAAATATATTCCAGTGAAATCTCAAGATGCTAATTTCAGATTTACTCAATCAGAGGTAAGATTTATAACACTTATAATTATATAATAAAGATGGTTATTAAATATATACTACTGGAAAAGGTTTGGTAGCTGCAGGGTTGTGTTAATATAAGCTAGTCCATTCATTTTTCTATAATGTTTAGTTGGTCTTCCTATAATCAGTACTCTGTTGAATTTTTAATTCAAGTAGCTTCCTTTACTAATCTAGCAAATGATTACTGTCTTAAGTTTTGCATTTTATTGGAGCAAATTATAGCATTCAGTGACAACAGAAGTAGACAAACAGTCTTTTAAAGAAAACCATGTGTAGCCCCATTGCTAGGTCTATAGTTACATCTGTGGGTCGGAATGCAGGGAAGGAATTTAGATCATGAGCTCAGATGTTCTCTTGAGAAGACGTAGGGGTGGTCACCTAAGAAAGAATCCCCTAACACAAGGGTTATTTAAAAGACTATAAGCAGGAAAATTATTTTCTCCTTCTATTTTCCACATTTTATTTGGTCCTAACTCTTTTTGAAAAATAAACAGACAGAAAGGTCCTACAAAATAAAAACAGAATTATAAACCATGACCAGCTAAGGTGTATCCCAGGAATGCAAGGCTGGTTTAACACCCTAAAATCAATTAATGTGTTACATCATATTCACAGAATAAACAAGAAACAGACATGTGATCATCACACTAGACACAGAAGAGGAATTTGGAAAAAATTCAACACCCATTCATAATTTAAAAAAAAGAAATTCAAAAAACTGGGAATAGAAGGGAATTTCCACAACCTGGTTAAGAACATGTGTGAAAAACTCACAGCTAACATCATGCTTAATGGTGAAAGACAGAATGTTTTCCACCTAAAATCAGGAATAAGACAAGGATGCCTAATCTTACTACTTCTATTCAATATGGCACTGGAGGTTCTAGCCAGGATAAATTAGGTGGGAGGGGGGACGGGAGAAGCCATCCAGATTAGAAACTATATTTGCAAATTACATAATCTTGCATATAGAAATTCTTAAGAAATTCACTTTAAAAAAGCTGTTAGAAATAAGGAGTGAGTTCCGCGAGATTGCAGGATACTAAATCAATATACAAAACTCAATTGTATTTCTGTACACTAGCAATGAGTAACCGAAAAGTGAAATGAATCAAACACTATCATTCAGAGTAGTGCCTAGCAACTGAAATGCTCATCTACTCTTGGTAGGTATTTAAATAGCTAGAACAACAACAACAACAAAAAGTCCTACAAAAACCATGACAAATAAGCAAATTAAAGAAAAACAAAACAAAACAAGAAAACCTCCCTTAGAACGTGAGAATGTAGATAAAGCTACTTTCTATCAGATAACCCTAATGAATAAATGACCAAAAGGGGGTTCTTGCTAATCTGTGCTTTCCAACTCCATAACACTAAAGCACAGAGCTGTTCCACCGCTGATACAGCCCCAGTCCTGCTGGCCTAACTTTAGTACCGGGATAACTCTGTGTCTTCAGACCACTAGAACTATTACTTTTTTTCTTAAATACACCTTGGTTTTAAACTGTTTCAAAAGGAGACTTTATATTCGCTGCTGTAGATGGAACACCAGTGTCCCTGGTCTTAAAAATAAAGTAACCATAGAAATAAATGCAATTAACATGATTCTAAGCTGAGGCTGCTCTCCCTTTGCTATAAAAGAGCTTACCAAGTGTTATGATACAGGCAATCCTCCATTAGACATTCTGGGGTCATCAGAAAGAGCTAAAAAGAATTGGGAAGAGGACAGTTTTTTTATTTTTATTTTTTGAAACTGTTGTAATAATTACCTAATGCTCTCTCTGTGTGACATGCAAAAGTCATCTTATGTACCACTAATGCTAAGTGTCTCACGGTTTTGGAATAACAGCTCTAGATTAGTTCGTTAACAAAGATTCATTGGGCAATCACTATGTGAAAACTGTCATAGAAAAAGCAAAGAGTTCCAAGACATAGTTGCTGCTTTCAAAGAGCTTGCCCTCCAGCTTGGACCAGGTGACATGCTCACAGGAAGACATGGCTCAGAGCCCAAGGGGGTGCATGATAACCCAAGGGTGTGCATGATAAACAGCAGACGTGCCCTAGCACGGTGCCCAGCAGCAGGTACAGTGGGAGGCATATGGAGGGTGGAGCAGTAAATATTTGCAGAATGACTGAATAAGGACCTCGTCACATGGGCCCTACTGCAGAATTGCCCTCCTTGACCTGCTGTTTGCTCTGAATCCATCCACAGATGGTAAGAGTCTCGTAAGCAACAGCCCTATGAAAATCGTCATATTGTCAATTGTAAGGAATTGATTAGGGACGTTATAACCACACAGTGTGCTCTTTCTCAGAATCTCTCTGAGAAGTTCTTATCTGGTGTTAGGCTGAGAAAAAAACAGCTGCTGTGGAGTTGACTCTGAGCCATGGTAGCCCCACATATGTCAGAATAGAACTGCGCTCCATAGGGTTTTCAATGGTTGCTTTTTCAAAGTAGATCACCAGGCCTTTCTTCTGAGGCACCTTTCGGTAGACTCAAGCCTCTAACCTCTCAGTTAGCAGCTGAGCACATTAACCATTTGCACTGTGAATAGGTGTTTATCTCAAGGACATTGTGAAATGTATAACTGATGAGGTTTTCTTTTCACACTTTTGCTGCTGGGAATCTTGGAATATAATGTGTGGCCCATCCTAGACTCTCTTCATTGTTTTCCTTTCTTTTTTTAACCTCATTTTAACTTACTGTATTAAATTCACCCTTATAAAATAACTTCATTCTTGGCAAAGTGCAGGGAATGAGTAAATTAAAGAAAATAACAAACGAATAGTAAAAGTACTAATTGCAATAGAAGAAAACCGAGGACGTTCCTAATGTCACAGCTTTGCGTCCCATGCTATTTAAGCTTACTAAAGAAACTTCTAGTCCTAATTCAGAAAGACTTTGTTTTAATGTATGACATGTGGGAACTGACCCAGTTTGCAATACCAGCTACTTCTCTGCCTGCTACCTATGTGACTTGGACCAAGTTTCCCTCCACCAGGCTTCTTTCCCTCATCTGTAAAATGTGAATGAAAATGCTGATTTCATAGGGTTGCTCTACAGGTTAAGTGAACTAACCTACATGTGTGCTTGGCAAAATGGTGCCGGCATGTAACAAGAGCTCAGTCAGTAACTGAAGTCCACTGTCACTACCCTGGAGCCCTGGTGGCGTAGTGGGTAAGAGCTTGGCTGCTAACCAAAATGTTGGCAGTTCAAATCCACTAGGTGCTCCTTGGAAACTCTATGGGGCAGTTCTACTCTGACCTTTAGGGTCACTGTGAGTCAGAATCGACTTGATTGCAATGTGTTTGGAGCCCTGGTGGTGTGGTGGTTATACGCTCAGTTACTAACTGAAAGGTCAGCCGTTGGAACCTACCAGCCGCTCAGTGGGAGAAAGATGCGGCAGTCTGCTTCTGTAAAGATTTACAGCCTTGGAAACGCTATGGGGCAGTTCTGCTCTGTCCTGTAGGGTCGCTATGAGTCGGAATTGACCCAACAGCAATGGACTACTACCCTAACTTGTTGACTGCTTTCTAAAAATGCCTTTCGCGCAAACTGTGAGAGAAACACGAAGTGAAGATCAGTTTAGGGCATGCGTCTCTCTTCAAATGGCGGTTTTTATTAGGTAGAGTCAAAGCAAATTGTTAGAATGAAAGATATTTGCGTTTATAAATGTTGGCTGAAATGAAAAAGAAATTTTACCTTGAACTCTCAAGTGAATAAGCAGTAACGTTAATGAGGGAATATTAATCTAGAAAATGATGCCGCAACCTTTTCCCAAGCAGTTTAATTCTCTTAATGAAGGTAAAGAGGCCTTTCTGAAAGTCTTTTGCCTGTAGGTGATCCTTGACGAACTCCCGGAGGATTTTAAAGCTGCTTTACAGGAGTATAATTTGAAAGTGGCAAAGGACTTTGCTTCCTTCCTACTGATTTCTTCCAAGCTGGTGAACGTGAGAAACGAATGTCGGCTCCCGTTGTCAAGAATCAGTAAGCGCATTTGAGTTCCACTTTGGGCAACTTAATAAATATCCTTGCCTAACAATGCCTTTGAATCTCGGATGCTTCAAAACCGGTAAAAAGAGCTCATTACAGACAGAGCAACTGTATTAACCTGAGCATTTTATCCTGGAAGAAAAAAGCCCCTCATAGAGTGTGGTAATACCTTTTGCTTCTCAAAGAAAGAAACTTTATAATTACCAAAGATTAACTGCAGAAGGGAGGAACAATTTTGAAAAGTCATTGGCGAGCAGTTTTGAATGAAGGTCGCTTATGTGTTAAGGCTATAAAACGGAACCAGAAACGTGACGGATGAGGGAGAAAATAGGCACGATTTCTGTCCCTCTTTCTCCTGGGAGGCAGGGTGGCCTACTGGTTCAAATACAAACTCTGGAAGCCAAGGCAAATCAAAGAAACAAACACACTGCCGTTGAGTCATTCTGACTCATAGCGACCCTACAGGACAGAGTAGAACTGCCCCATAGGGTTTCCAGGGAGCAGCTGGTGGATTCGAACTGCCGACCTTTCGGTTAGCAGCCAAATGCTTAACCACTGCACCACCAGGGCTCTGGAAGCTGAGTACCAGGATCCAAAACTGGGCTCTGCTACTTATTACCTGTGAGATCTTAAGCCAGCTACTTAGCTTTGTGTGTCTCAGTTTTGTTATCTGTAAAATGATACCTTACAGGATTGCCGGAGGGTTAAGGGAGTGTGGTAATGTTTGCAAAGTACTGTAAACCATGCATGACGTATAGTAAACTCTGTAAGTCTGTTCCATCCGATGTGTTAGTTACCACCCACATGTTGCTACTTAAATTTACATTAATTAAAAGTAAAAAATAAAATAAAAAATTCAATTCTTCAGTCACACTAGCCACATTTCATGTGCTTGATGAAATGCAGCTGCTGGCTTCCACGTTGGACATGGCAGAGACAGAACACTTCTATCACTTTTTCCCGAAGCAAGTTCTGTTGGATAGCGCAGATATCACTGTTGGCTTTTATGGTTATTTTTTATTGTTTAGAAATTATTAGATTAGGAACCCTCTAGGGAAGAATAAATGGAGAGAAGAGCCTAGGATAACAGTAAAGATGGAGCTGTGGGGGAGTAATTCCTCAGTTCCTCTGTATCCTGACTTGTCCTCGATTGGAATAAAAGACAGAGGTGTATTGTAGCTTTCCAGTTGACATAGGAAGCAGCATCAGCAAAAGCAGACAATAATGATGGAGCAAAGAGAACATCACAGAGACAGCATTAGAGTATGTGAATAGCCTGTCTCCATCATAACAAGGAGCCATATGTGAGTGTATGACCTGGTGCTTCACAAGTCCAGTGAGACAGTACCTAGAACATGGATGGAAAACATGTTTCATCTCGTACAGCTTACCTGAACATTGTGTCTAGAAGGATTCTGAGGTTATGTCTGTGTTCCTAGGGACCAAGCTGAGTTAATAACTTTATGTACAATATCTCAATCAGTCTTCATTATGTGGTCTGCCATGGGCAGATGGACGTCAACCACTGTGGTATGGATCTTTAAAACCTAACCTGACCCAATCCATTTTGGTCAGAATTCACAGGTGAAGAATATGAAGACTCCCAACTGGTGTCTAACTTGATGAACTGCAAGGAAGGAAGAGTGGCCATTTCACCATTTGCTTGTCTGTCTGGGAATACAGATGGCAATTTGCTTCAGCCAGAGATTGTCAACCATGTAAGCGGAGAGTCCATCTTATAAATAAAACTTCTTTAAGAGGGAATGGAGTTATACTGCTTTACAACCTAGACAGGACTTTAGACCCCAACACTGAATAGTTTCCTGTCACCCCAACACCAGTGTCCAAGACAGCAAAGCCCTGGAGGCCAGTATGATTTCAATGTCAATGGAGTTGAACTGAGGGACTCTGCCTTTTTTGGAGAATTCCTAGGCACTCTCTTTTTTCTCCCAGATTTTCTGTGGGAGGAACAAATGGAATTATCTCACCTTTTCCCAAAATTGATTATAGACCCTGTAGTGTTGTCACTACTTCAAACCCCATAGACCCTTTGGGACAATGGTCTCCACAGTGGCACACAACGCACTAGAACTCTGGGAGATTCTGGACAAAATATTATGTGTTGGAAGATTTTACAGTTAATCTAAATATATTTAGCTTTAATAATATTTAATAATATAGATTGCTACTTCTGCCTTTACTTGGTTTTATTCCCTGGTCAGATATCACATTTCATGTAAAACAGTGGTCTTCCAATATATTTGCTTAAGTAACATCTAAAAGAATTTGGAAAAATTATGAATCCTCTTACACACTTTGAGTTGATGTCTAAACGTTTTCTAACCAGTGTTTAAAGAGTTGTAATGTTATATTTTCTGGTTCGTTACACATATTGACATTTTGAAATGGAACTGTTATATCATACTTTTAAGTGCATCAATACAGTAGAAATATCAAAATTATTTGACACTCATAAAATCAAATTAAAAAATATGTATATATGATCACACGGCATCTTTAAAGTTACAAATTCTATGTCATTCCATCTTTTACTTGAACTTGTATTTTCCTCCCATTTCTCACAGAGTTTAATTTTACACTCCCACCAACAGTGTATAGGAAATCCTCCTGATTGCATACATTTTATTTGCAAAATATGGCTGGAGCCCTAGAAGCGTAGTTTTTCTGTTCGCTTTGCTCTCTTCCTCTTGCCCCTCTTCCTCCTGCTCCTTCTCCTTTTACCTCTTCCTCTGTTTCTTTCTCTTGGGTAAGTGGGGATCAAAAGGTGGCAGCAACTATTCAGTTGCATCCTGATCTTTGGGCCTTCAGAGACACTAGTCACTTAACACTCCTTCCAAGTTTTTGTCTAGTTCCATCTTCCTTCTACCAGTTAGATTATGATGAAAAGTCTACCTTAAAAGTCAGCTTTAGATTATTTTTGCTCAGTGAATCTTGCTAACAGTATGGCAGTTGGAATTGCCCTCAGTATGCTTTGAAGGTTCCCATTTTCCCAAGTGGGGTAACCTATTCTCAAGGCATGTTTGGTGTGGCACTGCCCACCGTGTGTGAGACACCCCTTTCCCTCACCGTGATGAACCCCTGCTTCCCTTGATCTCTGTAAGAGTCCACTTCTGCCTGCCCCCTGCCACTCCAGTCTCTTCACAATGTGCCTCAAGAAACTGGAGTTCGCCAAAGAAACCATCAACTGTAAGCAATTATCCTTTACAAAGAAATGATGACTTCAGAGAAAATGTATTTTTTCAGGTCGTTCTGCGCACAGTCGGTTCCAGTGTCATGCAGGCTCCTGTGCTGTGGTCACAGAAGATTGATAACCAAGGAAGAAGAATGCCACTTAGTGCTTATGCACTTGACTTCTATAAGCATGGCTCCTTGACAGAATTAACACGAGATACTGGGTAGGTTTGTATGTGGGGTGTATAAGATACATATCTAGCTCTCTCTCTTTTTCTTTCTCCCTCCCTCCCTATCTTATACTCTAATACACTATTTTTATTTATTTATTATTTATATAGTAATAATTTATATTATATATTTAATAAATATAATATTAATCACGTAACACATACTAGATCTCTTTCTAGCAGACTAATCCCTAGTGATTAAAAATGTTAGCATTAATTCGATTTTGGATGTACCACCAAAATCTTGATTCTTGGGCTGGCTCCATTGCACATTACCCTGAAGACAAAAAAAATTTGGCTATACCATAGGGCTCAAAAATACATTTTTATTGGTTATTATATACTATTTATTCATTAAATGGATTATTTAAAGCTTAAATAAAGAATGTATAATTATATCTAGGAGTATATCAAAGGTCATTTATTTGTGTGTGTGTATGAAGTAAATGAATATTTATTTGTTTTGCACAAATGGGACCTGGAGGGAAAACATTCTGGAACTTACTTCTAAGTGAGCAAGTTAACTTGGCAGTTGTCTGTTAGAATGTGACACTTGTTCTCTTCTTTGGTAAGAAAATCATTTTACAAAGCAGTAATTAGGGATGAATACTTGTGGATTCACGTGGAGAGTGGAGACGCTGGTCCTGGAACCTGGTAGGTAGAAACTGGGAGAACCATGTTGTTAAACAGAGCTTCAGGAAATCAAGGTGTATTTATATAAATAAAATAATTCAGATTGAGATTCGTTGGAAGTGTTCCGACGTTCTTGCCAAACCTTGAGCTATGGGTCAGTTTTTCTTATATCTCATTCCTAGTAGCCAGTGAAGTAGAAATGACATTAGTAAGTAAACCTGTTTTTGTCCCCCATTGTAATCTCTTGTCCCCACTCGCTTGTCTAAGCTTTTCTTTTATATTTTGTCACCCCACCCAGACGGTCAACATCTCTATCAATTTATTGTGGTTGGTTGTCACATTTGTGACTCTTAACTTCATTATGATTAATACAACAGAATGATTCATCTACTGGGTGTGTAGAGTACGGTGGTTTCTATTATAAAATTAAAAGGTTTCTAGTACAATCAAACTTGCAAAAGCCAGAAGCTGTGAAGGGTGGAAACCTGTCAGAGAAGCAAAACTCAAATATTTCCCTCTAAAACAAGCAATAGAGAAATGGTAAGACTGCACTCTGTCAAAGGCAGAAAACTTGCCAGACCCAGAAAAACAAGGCAGTCTCGTAGAGTTCCAGCTTTTACAGTTTTCACTGTATAAAGTTAGTTTTGACAGAAAAAATTAAACTATCCTGGACAGACCCCCTACTAACGTATGCGTTAATGAATTTTTTAGTTTGTATATTTTTCAATTAAAAATTTCGGTTTCTTTAGGATGTCTCCTGGAGAACTTTTAAGACTTCTAAAAGATTTTGCATTCTACATCAAAACTATCAGGTATGTTCTAAGCTGACTTTGATTTTCTCAATAATGTAATGGCAGTTGAGCAAACGTTGAGCTCTTCCTGTGTGCCAAGTTGATGATACTCTTGAAGGAGCATGCCCAGAGATACCATTGAGCATCCTAGCTTCTATGCAACTCAGCTTCCTAAGGCTCTGCACGCCCTGCCCTCATAACCTTGTTGAGCTATTTTCTAGATTAAGATTCATCTCAAAGTCCATTTGGAATGAAGTTCCATCCAGACCGGAGCATCAAAGGCACTATCCAAGTCCCGATAAATCCCCAGGCCTAATTATACCCAGCTCTACAAACCCTGAGCATTCACTCTGAGTCAGATAAAGGGGACTCCAGAGGACCACACCATTAGAACTCCATTAGGTCGATAGCATATATCCACTTTATTGCACTGAAATCTCTCTCATACTCAGCATTTTCCACAGGCCCATCTGACTCAAGCATCTCCTACTGGATTCCTGTGCCCATCTGTACAGTGCCCTGTAGGGGTCCCAGCAATTATGAACTCTTTATAGACACGCCCACCCCTAGGCACCATTGATCATCTAGTTTTTGTCTCGTTCCATCTTCTCTGAAACCACTGTCCTTACCCACGTCATACATGAGCAGGTGTGCATGATCTTTCACTTAATTAATTTTAAGGGGAACTTTTATTTGGGGGTCCTTGTTAGTGAGAATATGTTTGTCGTTTTCTTTGGTCAGAGCTGAGTCAGACCGTTTGAGGAACTCTCTACTGGGATTGAGATTCTTAGGCTGACCTTCTAAGGCAGTTGGGAGTTGCCCACCTGGGGTACCTCTCCATAGGGAATTCTTTGAGTGCCTCATAGTTTCAAAGCTGCAATCACCACAGGAACCTGAGAAGTTCCAGAGACTTTTAATATATCTCGAGAGGACCAGAAAAATCATTCATTCACATATTCATTCATTCACTCAACCATAAATGTATAAAGGTATTGCTGTGTTAGAGGGACTCCTCTGTGCACTTCAGATATAAAAAATCATCTCTACTGCAAACCGTCTTGTAGATGGTTATATGCGGTAAGTACTATGATTGAGCTACCCACAGATGACTACGTTAACACAAATTACTGAATGGCTAATGCTACTGGAATAAGAGAAGTCTTTATAGCAGCAATGGGTTTTCAGGCAGACCTTAAAGGGTAAGTAAGAATTCATAAAGTAAATTAAAAAGGAGGTGGTAGGAGAGGATTCCAGGTGGAGGGAGAGTGTGTGTAGGGGTACAGTGATGCTAACATTCCTGATGTGTCAGGGATAGGCCTTAAGCACACTGTAGGTGGAGAGTAGAATAGGGGGATTATGATAAGGGTGGGGCAAGATGTTGATGGTGAGTAAAGAGTCTTTAATTCAAGAGCCAGTTATTGTCTGCTTTGAATTTTTTGTCAATACCATGTGTTTTCATTAATGGAAGCATGCTGGATCATGAAGTGTGTCTGAATTTTTGGTAGGTAGTATGGATTTTTTTTTTATTACCCACCCCCACCACAAGCCTACCCACAGAGTTCAGTGGGACAATTCTACCACCCAGAGTCTCAGAGTCCCACTGGAGTCCAGTGGGACATACGTGTCCCAAGTAAAGTTTTTCTATTTTTCCTACCACAATTTAGACGCCTCATATGATACCCTGTGAAAACAGTAACTTGCGGCACAAGCCTGTTCCTTCAGTTTCAAACTGTTATGCAGGCCCTCTCCTAATGGCTGCATGTGCTGTCAGTAGGAAAGCAACTTCCCAAGAAACTTGAGAGACAGAAAATGTGGGTAGGCAACCGTATATCCCCCCAGTCATGAAAGGGTTAAAGGGAAATTTCGCTCTACCTGGGAAGGGTCTTAATCGTTACATCACGGTGTTTGGATTTAAAGTTGTAAGCAGTGGTGAGACAGGAAGTTTCTAAGGATGAGTGTGACATAGATCTATGTTTTAGAGATATTACTCCGGCAGGTATGTAGATTGACTCGATAGAGAAGCTGAAGGCAGGGAGCTAAATTGGGGTGTGGGGAGACCATAATCGAAGGCAGACAGAATGAAAGCTTGAATTAAGGCAGCACCAGTGGGGATGGGTGGAGGGTATTAGAGAAATATTTAAGAAGCAGAATCCATGCAAGTGGGGCAAGAGGTACTAATGGTAACTAAAGTTTCTCATTTGGTTAATGATAACATTCTCAAAAATAGGGAACACAGGAAGATGATGGTTTGGAAATTGGCCACACAAATTTGCAAGTTGGAATTTAAAAGTATTGTAGTGGTATCTCTGGGACATTTCAGGGGAAAACGTCCAGTAGTCAGAAGTACAGGTATGCAGCTCAGGAGGAACGTCAGATATGGGGATAAAGATGTGATCGTTTCTAGCATTCAGATTTAAGGACTGGGAAAAAACCAAAACTGGTGTAAATAAGATGGGGTGTGATAACAAAAAAGGTGACAAAATGTCAACTCACAATTGCTTTCGAAGCCTGAATAACATGTCAGATAGCTGAGAGAGCCACTCTTGGAATCTCTTTCCTCGGTTTCACCCCCGCTTCCTGGTTCCTAAGTTATATGGGTAAGGACAGAAGTTTCTTTCACTTATTTGGTGACTGTGGGTTTCAAAAAGAATGGTCACCATAGTGGAAAAGCCAGAAGATGGCTCCAAGGAGATTCGTGGAGAAAGGAAAAGGAGTTGAATAACTGCTGCTAGGTGCTTGGGACATGGAATTCGGTTATTTTTCAAACTTACAGGGTGAGTTTAGAGGTAAGATGGTTAACTGTATGAGGAGGCATCTCTATCTTTTCTCAAACTCTTTATCACGTATTTTGTAAAGATTTTATAAGGTAAATGCACATCTTATTATCGTTACACGTATTTTCTCTATGTATATACATCAAGTGGATCTTTGGGTAAAATAATCACTTCTGCCAACATGGAGAAAGCCTTTTTTGTAATATCAATTGTTACCAACCTGTGGGCTTTTTTTATTTTCTATTCTACAGTTATTCTTTGAGTGAACTATGTGAAAATAAGGATGACAATGTTGTCTTGGCATTTAGACAACTGAGTCAAATCTTCTATGAAAAACTTCAAAAAGTCCAAAACTGAAATGCATCCACATCCTTGGAATATTGCTGCAAGAGTGTTTCAAGTCCGATTATGTGGTTTTCATCCCTTTGCCAGAAATGCATTTGAGCCGATGCAATGAAATGGAAAGAAGAATCGTCTTGGAGTCAAATAGAATTGGACTCAGATACTAACTCTGCCATGTCTTAGCTGGATGACCTTAGTTTCCTTTCAGTAAAGTGAGAGTGGAAATACATACCTCTGGTTGTTTTAAGGATTAAGTGAAGTAATGCATGAAAAGGCACTGGAATAAAGCACTGACTATTTTTTTGTCGCTAAAGTTAATGCAAAGCAGAATTTTAATTTCACATTGTCAAGTTTTTGAGTATGTTTCTAACCTATTGATCTTTCCATGAGTGATCCATAAAACAAAAAGGACCAAATTAATTTCAAGCAATAAATTAGTTGTGTAAAAAGAACTTCTGAGACTACAAGACAGCCACGTAGAAGAGTTACAAACTACTCTCCTAATGATAGAACATACTGATTCAACAACTTTTTAAAAATAGCTGTGAGAGATTTTGAGTCTCCCGCACTTTGTTTTTCCCAAATGATCAACAGTACATTTTTCTATTTCCTGGCAGTGATTAAGGATGATGATATATGCAACTGAAGGAGTCCCTGGGAAGTACAAACAATTAATGCACTCAGCTGCTAACTGAAAGGTTGTAGGTTTGAGTCCACCCAGAGGCGCCTTGGAAGAAAGGCCTCACGACCTACTTCAGAAAAATCAGCCATTGAAAACTCTACGGAGCACAGTTCTACTCCGACACACACAGGGCCGCCATGAGTCAGAATCAACTTGACAGCGACTTGTTTACGTGACTGAAAAAAAAAAAAAATCACTCTGTGGAGCTGAGACAAGTATTAAATTTAGAGTATTTTCCTCCTCACTGTCATACTTGAGAAACAAATCGAAAGAAAAAAAAAATAACAAAATTTAAGGACTATTAAGGCTCTAATAAATGAATATAGTACTCTGAAGAGAGAAAAAACAATCTTCTCTCCAATGAATCTATCCAGCAGTGGATTTAGCAATTAGGGAATATGAGTCTGAAAACTATTAAAATAGTTTCAGCTAGCAAATGGCAAGTAATTTTTTTTTTAATGGAAATGTGTTCTTTGTATAAGATGCTTTAAGAAAACAATTAGCTCATGATTTGGTATTATTGCACCTGTGTAAGTAAGTGACTGGACAACAATAAAGAAATAAAGAGTTTTAATACGTTTACCATTGTCTCTTTGTGCTAAACCTGTTTGTCATTCAGTCGGTTAGATTAGATATTGGGCTTTCACCGTTTCCTCTCTGGCCCGCAGCCTCAGCTTGCAGATTGCAAAACCTGTCCTAGGCCCAGAGCACCTCATTCTCAGGGCGAAAGGCCTAACCTATCTATCATCCAGAAGGCTTCACCGAGATACCCTCTCCGGTATGAAATTACTTAGATATATTACGTGGGCTCAGAAAAGCGCCAGCATGTCACTTTGTCTAGAAATGGAAAACTCGCTTTTCATTAAAACTGACTCATAATTTGCTTGTATTAGGCATGGGCCACAATCAGGCGTGACTCTTTGAGCTGATCTTAAATTTTTATTTTAAAGTAAACGTGAAGACTGCAGTTTTAGAAAAACAAAGGCGTCTGCAGACCCTAAGGATTTCCGTTGTCTCCTTTTCTATTCAAAATACTCTTCGTACGTCAGAACATTAGTTTTCACCGTCCACTTGTAGTTCCAGGTCTCTGGTTGGGAGATGAAACCTTTTATCTTTTTTCAGATGACTGAGCCAATCTGGAGCCCTTCTATTTTGGAAGGATAATAGAGGGTGTTGGCTGCGACCTGGTATCTGTTCAAAGAAGGGAGATATTCCTAACCTTTTTCAAAGACTCTCCTTGGGTAGATATTATTGGCAGTGATGATGCTCAATCCTAATCACATTGGTTCATTTGAGGGCCTAATAGGCAGTCCCTCTCTGTTTGTTTTCTTCCTTCCTTCCTTCCTTTCTTTCTCTCACTTTTTTCCTTTCTTTTCTTTTTCCTCCTTCCCTCCCTCCCTTCTTCCTCTCTCTCTCTTTCTTTCCAGGAATATTAAAAAGCAACCTGGCACAGTGACTTCAACAGAACTCTGATAGCCTTTCATGTTTCATTTATTATAATAATGTGAAATTTCTCTTTCAATGAGTTGCTTCCCTAAAATTTTTTGGGCATGGAAATACTGAATGGAGATGGTATTTCTCGGGTGGGTAAAGCAGTAAGCTATAAAGCTCTCTGCTTTGGATCAGAGAAGCAGAGTTGGCTGGTTGGCACAAAGAGGAAAAGAGTGAAACGTTTGCCTGCTGAGAAGCAATAATAAAAGCCAGAAAGACAGCGTGGGTGACACGTAAGTCCCTAGTTCATTCTTCCCGTCATAAACGTATATTGAACACCTACTATGTGTCAGACACTGATCTAAAATCTGGAGATAAATCAGTAATTAAGATAGCAAAAAAATTCTTGCTCTTAAGCAGTTTGCATTCTACGGGATAGGCAGATAATGAACACATAAGTATATATATATATATAAAAACCTCGTTGCCATTGAGTCAATTCTATAGCGTTTTCTTGGTTGTAATCTTTATGGAAGCAGATCACCAGGACTTTCTTCCATGGTGCATAGATGATATAATTTTATATAATAATAGATTCTATGACAAAATAGAGAGTGACGTAGAAAGTAGGGGGAGGAAATAAGCCACACAAGGCTTTGGTAAAAGAAATTTCCAAGCAGAAGCAACAGCAGTTCAATGCTCTGAGGAGAGATTGAACTTGTGTTCAAGAGATAGTGAGAGGGCCAGCATGTGGAGGGATAGCAGGGCGGAGGGGTCACATAATGTGGGGCCTTATGGACTGTGGATTTGAAATATTAAAACCATACCATTTTGGCCATGATATTGACATGATCTGATTTGCATTTATAAATAGTGTTTCTGGTGACTGGGAGGATATACAGAAGGAGGAGGTACGAGGAGAAGCCTGCTGTTATGATAGTCATGAAGCTTGGATTGGATTGGATAGAGCTGGAAGGGGAAAACTGCTCAAATTCAAGCAAAACTGAAAGAACAGATGGGCCATATAAGTAATACGGGGTTAAGAGAGGAATCACGGATAACCTTAAGGATTTTGACTCGTGTTCAAGTGAGCACTGTTTAGTAAGATGGAGAAGAGCAGCTGTGGGGGTGTGAGGGACCAAGAGTTGTATTTTACACTCGCTTAGTTAGAGAACCCTAAAGATGAGGGCTTGAGATATAACTATGGGAGTGTCTTAGTTATCTAGTGGTACTATAACAGAAATACCATAAGTGGCTGGCTTTAAGAAAGAGAAATTTAATATCTCACAGTCTAGTAGGTTAGAAGTCCAAATTCAGGGCATCAGCTCCAGAGGAAGGCTTTCTCTGTTGGCAGGTCCTTGTCATCAATCTCCCCCTGGACTAGGAGCTTCTCAGCACAGGGACCCCGGGTCCAAAGGATGCGCTCTGTTCCCGGTGCTTTCTTGGTGGTATGAAGTCCGTCACTCTCTGCTTGCTTCCCTTTCCTTTTATTTCTTGTAAGATAAAAGGTGGTGCAGTCCATACCCCAGGGAAATTCCCTTTACATTGGATCAGGGATGTGACCTTAGTCAGGGTGTTACAATCCCACCCTAATCTTCTTAACGTAATCTAATCTTGCCTCATTAACCACAGATGGAGATTAGGATTTACAACACATAGGAAAATTACAATCACAAAATGGAAGACAACCACACAATACTGGGAATCATGGCCTAACCAAGTTGACACTTATTTTTGGGGGACACAATTCAATCCATGACACTTCACCCTTTGGCCCCCCAAAATTCACGTCCTTGCCACATGTAAAACACATTCACCCCATCATATCATAGCAAAAGTCTTAACTCCAAGTCCAAAATCCAAAAATTCCTCTTCATCTGTGAAATCTAGAATACAAGTTATCTGCTTCCAAAGTACAGTGGTGGAACAGGCACAAGCTAGGCATTTCCATTCCAAATGGGAGAAACTGGAGGGAAAGAAGGGATAACAGGCACCAAGCAAGTCAGCAGAACACATTACATTAGCCCTCAAGGCTTGAAAAATAATCCTCTGTTCTCCGAGACCATGCACACAATGGCCCTGCCCTCCAGACTCTAGGTATTGGCCACACTCCGCAGATTCTGAGTGGAGGCCCCTCGGCCCTGGGCTTCAGCTCTGCCTTCCAGGCCCACTGGGATGTCAACTTTGCTCAGCTTTAGGTACACCGTTCTCCTAGTCCATCTGAGTGATGACTTCACCCTTAGAAACACCAGAGGCCATGGCTCCACCTTTTGAAACCCTAGAGGTCATGGCCATACGTTTTGAGACTGAGGCAGCTTGGCTTCTTATGTCCCTTGTCTCTTCAGCTTCTGCTTCCTGGTTCCTTGGCCACTCGGCCTCGAGCCTCACACCCCATCTGCCCTGCTGGGGCAAGTGTTCCAACGCTCTGTAGCTCCACCAATAACTGCCTGGAGGCACCGCACTCTGCCAGTAAACTTCAGCTGGAAGGCACTCACCTCTCTTGCTCCCTGGGTCGTCAAGCCTATCTCTACCAACAAGTGCCCAGAGGCACCCTGCTTCACCAGGAAGCCTCCTGCACACGGGCACTCAGTCACTCACTCCGTGGGTCGGCTCTAGCACTGACTGGCCCTGGTCTCCTGGCTCTGCTGCTTCCAGTCCTCTGCTGCCGGTTCTCATCATCTGCATTGTCTCCAGTGTTAACCGTTCTCCTCACTTCCTCCTGAGTCCTCTATCCATTCACAGTTTCAAAACTACTTCCACATTTTAGGTATCTGTTAGAGCAGCACCCCACTCTCAGTAAACAAATTCTGTCTTAGTTATCTAGTGCTGCTCTAACAGAAATACCACAACTGGATGCCTTTAGCAGAGAGAAATTTATTTTCTCACAGTCTAGTAGGCTAGAAGTTCAAATTCAGGGTGTTAGCTCCAAGGGAAGGCTTTCTCTCTCTGTTGGCTCTGGAGGAAGTTCCCTGTCATCAATCTTCCCCTGGACTAGGACCTTCTCCACGCAGGAACCTCAGGTTCAAAGGACACGCTCTGCTCCCAGTGCTGCTTTCTTGGTGATATGAGGTCCCCCACTCTCTGCTCACTTCCCTTTCCTTTTATTTCTTGTAAGACAAAAGGTGGTGCAGGCCACACCCCAGGGAAACTCCGTTTACATTGGATCAAGGATGTGACCTTAGTAAGGGTGTTACAATCTCACCCTAATCCTTTGAAACATAATCTAATCTTGCCTCATTAACCACAGGCAGAGATTAGGATTTACAATACATAGGAAAATTACAATTACAAAATGGAGGACAACCACACAATACTGGGAATCATGGCCTAACCAAGTTGACACATATGTTTGGGGGACACCATTCAATCCATGACAGGGAGTTATTAGCATTCAAATATAATATAAAGCCATGGGAGTGAATGGGATTTCTGAGAGTGAGTGTAAATGGAGGAGAGATGACACTTGGTTCAGTCCAATATTTAAAATGTAGAAATCAGGGGAGAAGGTAGAAAAGGAGACTGGGAAGGAGTGGCCAGTGAGGTAAGAGAAAAACAAGGAGACCGTGGTATCCTGTAAGTCAAGTGTCGCACATGTAGAAAGTGTTTCAAAAAGGAGGGAGTCATCAACTATGTAGACGTTTGAGTATAATGAGAATGGATGTAGCATGTGGAGGCTACTGGCTACCTGGACAAGTACAATTTCACAAGAGAGTGATGAAAATACGTGTTGATGGAGTAGGCTGAGGAGAGAGACGAGGAGACGAGGAAGTAGAGAAGACAGATAGAATTTTTCAGTAGTTTTTATAAGAAAGGAAGCAGAGAGATGGAGTGAGATTGGGGTCATTTATGAGATCAAGGGAGGCTTTTTTTAAGATGGGAGAATTAATAGTGTGCTTGGAGCCCTGGTGGTGCAGTGGTTAAGAAATTGGCTGCTAACCGAAAGGTCAGAAGTTTGATTCCACCAGCCGTTCCTTGCAAACTCTATAGGGCAGTTTTATTCCGTCAGGGTTGCTAGGAGTCAGAATCGATTCGATGGCAATGGGTTTGGTTTTTGGTTGCATGCCGTTAATTTATTAGCAATGTATTAGTATAGAAGAAGACGTTGATAAAGACAGTGTCTTAGTCATCTAGTGCTGCTCTAACAGAAATCCCATGAGTGGACGGCTTTAACAAAGAGAAGTTTATTCTCTCACAGTCTGGTAGGCTGGAAGTCCAAATTCAGGGCGTTAGCTCCAAGGGAAGGCTTTCTCTGTTGGCTCTGGAGGAAGGTCCGTGTCATCAATCTTCTCTTGGTCTAGGAGCTTCTCTGTGCAGGAGACTCGGATCCAAAGGATACACTCTGCTTCTGGCACTGCTTTCTTGGTGGTATGAGGTTCCCATGTCTCTCTACTTGCTTCTCTCTTATATATCTCAAAAGAGATTGGCTTAAGACACTATCTAGTCTTGTAGATCTCATCCATATAACTGCTGCTAATCCATCTTATTACATCATAGTGATAGAGTTTACAACACATAAGGAAATCTCAGCAGATTACAAAATCGTACACAATCATACAATACTGGCCCAGCCAAGTTCACAGATATTTTGGGGGGACACAATTCAATCCATGACAGGTATATTAGCTTCCTATGACTGCTGTAGCAAATTATCACAAGCTTGGTGGCTTAAAACAACAGAAGCTTATTCTCTCACAGTTCTGGAAGCAAGAAGTCTGAGATCAGTATCACTGGACTGAAATCAAGGTGTCCCATGCTCACATTCTCTAACGGTTAAGATTGGCTGTCAACTTAGCTGACCCATGATTCTCAGTGTTTTGGCAGTTGTATAATGGTGTGATCGCTTCTCTGTTGAAATCTGATATGTGATCACCCCCATGATGGAATCTGCTGAGTGGTACAGGCAGGGGAGAGACCTGTGCCAACTCACTGCCCCCTCAGCCTTCCTCTCCCGGCTCTCCCCTCTTCTGCCTACTTCCTTCCTGCTTACCTTGCCAGGGCTTTTTGCTTGTTCCAGATCCTGCAGCTGGCTTCTGTTCGTCTGGCCTCCCATTCTTGGGACTTGGGCTAGCAGCTTGCCAGTGGTCTTGCCTGCTAATTGTAGATCTTTACAGCCTGTGGCAGCACGGCTTTCCAGCCTGCCAATCTCAGGTTCACCAGCCCCTGTGGCTACGTGAATCAGGAGAATTTTCTTTCTTGCCTCACGGACTTGAGACTTACAGCCTTTAAAAAGTGTACGTATATATATATATATACACTTTACTGGTTCTCCTTCCCTAGAGAACCCAGCCTAAGGCATATTCTCTCTGGACACTGCAGGGGAGAATCATTTTCCTGCAAGTTCCGGCTTCCAGAGCTGCATTCCTGGATAATGGCCCTTTCCTCCATCCTCAAAGGCAGCAACCTAGCATCTTCCAATCTCCCTCTGCTCCTATGGTCACATCACCTTGTGTAGTCAAGCGCCCTCTGCCTCTCTTTTATAAAAACGCTTGTGATTGCACTTAGCGCCAACCCCAATAATCCAGGATAATCGTTTTATCTCCAAATCTTGATTTAATTACATCTGCACACTCACCTTTGCCATATAAAGCAACATTCACAAATTCCCTGGGTTAGGATTTGGGCATATTTGGGGGGCCATTATTCAGCCCTCCACAACAGGAGAGCTGGGATTATTCCAGGAGCAAAGTCTTCGACTAGGGGAAGAGTGGTTGGGTTTGCCTAAAGAAGAAGAACAACAGAGGACGAAATACTGATGCTGAAGGTCGGGCGTATTTAGTGGTGCGAAGACCGTAGTACTTGCTCCAGAAACCCAGAGAAATTCCAGTCATCGAATTCTGTGAGACACTCCAGAATCCTAGTAATAAATTCCCTCTTTGCCTAAAATACTTTGAGGAGGGTTTCTGTCATTTGTAACCAAAGGATTCCTCATTCAAAGTTAGTTATTTAACTTTGTATTTGAAACCACATTTCCTTTATAGTTACTCCCAAAGAAATTTCTTATTTTTCAAATTTACAAAAAAGGTTTTTTTTTGGCAGGGGGGGGCTGTGCTCATTTTCCTTTTCAAATCAATGACATTTTGGTCTTCTGAAATTAGATTTGTATTGATTTTGATACCAGGTAAGTATGTCTTCTGTGCTTTCCAGGAATGTATAATGATGTATTTACAAGTCTGCTCGTTGACCAAATGAATCTCCCAGCCTTTGCCTGCAGTGGGCAATAATTTGATGAGCAGTCCAGATTTTATCATTTTGGATAATTCAGTTGAATAGTAGAGCCCTTACTTTATTTTCTTGAGCTGTTTTCTCAAGCTCTTCATTATAGCCAGATAAGATAAAATTATGGGAAGGGATGTTTATCATATGATAAATATGTAATTTCTGTGCAAGAATGATTGCCTAGATTTTTAGTAGTGATATAGTGTCAGCAAAGGGCAACATTTAAATAATTTATAAGAGGACATATTCTTCATACTTGCAGTCAATTAGGAATTTTAGCAAATGTCAAAAAGTAATACGGGCCTGAAATCTTTCCCTATCAAGCTCATGCTGGATTCAAGAAAATTTCACTTATAACTTAAAGCAATGTGATATGAAAATACACTGTAATATTTTAATTTAACTGGAATCCAGATGCTATATAGTAGTTTTCTTTAGTAAGCTCTAACTTTTTGAGAGATAGATATGTCAACATCATGTATTAGAACTTAAAATACCTGCTAGCAATGTCTCAACTGATTTCTTATGTCCAGTGAGTTATTTTAAAAATTCTTTGAAAATATAATCCGCAAATTCAAATCTCACTAAAAAATGCGGCATATCATTTTAAGCTACCTAACTGCATTCTTATTTTCCGTGAAACATAATACACACACAATCTTGATAAAAATTGGCTCCATTTAATTGTTTTGGAATTGACAGCACCCGTGTAGCATGGTTAAGATTGTAATAGAAAATGTTCTCCTCTGACAGCACAAAGCCAAAAAAACCAAACCCGTTGCCGTCAAGTCGATTCCAACTCATAACAACCCTGTAGAACAGGGTAGAACTGCCCCACAGGGTTTCCAAGGAGCGGCTGGGGGATTCGAACTACCAACCTTTTGGTTTGCAGCCGAGCTCCTAACCACTGTGCTACCAGGGCTCCTCTCAGACAGCATAGGTGGATATAAAGCATGCAGGTACATCGTGTGTGTTACTTACTTTGGAACGACTACAAAATTCCCATCGCCTTTCCTCTCCAAATAAAAGCAAAATCAAGGCATCTTCTAAATAGTATCATAATTTCAGGAAAAGGACTATTATTATATTTTTAGCCATTTAAAAAATTTCTTAAAGTGTTGCATTACTAGTTGGTACTTTCAGATACACCTTACAGACCTTTTCAACGCTTGGTCAGTTTGAAGACTCCAAAAGGAGAGAAATTTCCGATGAGCATTTCTTCTTCTCTGGGAGAGTAGCAGTTGGCCTTCCCTGTTCATTAAAGACTGCTTGGTCCGTGGTCACTTTGAGGGGACTGTGGCCCCAGATTGCCAACTGTCCTCTTACTCCGCTCAGCTATATTTGGTAACTGAACTCATGTTTCAGCAGACTGCCTCCATCAGGAATTCCAGCAGTGGGCTGGGAAGCAACACCAGGTCTGAAGGCTGGGTTCTTAGCAATTAAAGGCACTTAGCGTAGAAAAGAACCATATTTAAGGATCTAATAAAATAGGATTTACACGTTCCTCTCTTCTCTGACTTTGTGGCTGGAAATCACTGCCTACCCTTTAAACGTGTTCTTAGTCAATTAAAAGTACAGTACAAGATCTTTAAGTAGAAATGAAATTGACACTTTTAAAATTAATGCTAATCTCTCTATAGAAAAGGTTGGTGGTGCCAACCAGAGGCACCTAGGAAGAAAGGCCTGGCAATTTACGTCCAAAAATTCAGCCATGAGAACTCCATGAAGCACAGTTCTACTCTGATGCACTTGATGGCAACTGTTTTTCTGTAGGGTAGTATGCTTGTTCACGAGAAGTATGGGTCTTCCTATAGTTGTAAAAACACTTCATAACCAACTTATTACCTATTTTGTAATATCTCCTTCTGATGTAGTCTAATATTTTGATCCTGCAAATAGAGGTAATAAGAACAAAATATACCTGTTCTCAGATCAGGTAGCAGAACCCTATCTAAGGGAGGACAACGTAATTAAAAAACCCGTCTCCAGTCTCCTGGTTCCAATTTCACAACTTCAAAGTATTAATCTTTCTTTATCTAGATAATGCCTTTCTATCAGATTTGATCCAGTTTATTTCACTGAGTTTCTTAGCGATGAGGGGAGGCTTATGGAGTTCCTCTTTTCTCAAATGATTGAGCCACAGGACCTTTCTTTATTGTGAAGTACGGGCCTACATTTTTCTGCAATACGGACACTTTAAAAATATGATCCTTGTTGAAACTGGAAACTCTTAGGGCCATTTCATACTGAGGACCTTTATATTTATTAGTATAATAATCTGACAATTTTTTAGGAAAAAACTTAGGTGATTGAACACGTTTTCCTCCTAAAACCCCCCAAAAGAATTGTGCAAACCTGTAACGACAGAGATTGGGAGAGGAGATAGTAAAAAATGTCAGAAGTCAACAAGATTGTTGGAAAATGGCACAGAGGTAGGAGTGGTCTAACTATGAGAGCTTTGTTGTCATCTTCGTCAACCCGTGTGGTCGAGTTGATAGCGACCCTGTAGGACGGAGCAACTGCCCCATGGAGTTTCCAAGGAGCAGCTGGTGGATTTGAACTGACAACCTTTTGGTTAGCAGTGAGAGAAGGTCAAAACTTAAACTCCTGCAGGAGGAGACACTGACAAGAAAACCAAGTGATTGCTTCACAGAACCCCAGACACACCCATGCAAATCATTTTAACTGGAAATCTATGAATACATGCAGGTGTAAGATCGGAGCTGAAAACGCGACTGGTTGAGACAATCCCTACGCAACAGTTAGAACCCCCTTTTCCATCCCCCACTTACAGGGACCCTGCAGGATAGAGTAGAACCGCCCCCCCAGTTTCCAAGGCGGTAATCTTTATGGAAGCAGACCCACTTCGTTCTCCCAGGGAGTGGCTGGTGGGTTGAAGCCCCGGACCTTTTGGTTAGCAGGCGAGCGCTTTAACCACTGTGCCATCTGAGTCAGAATCAACTTCACGGCATGGGGTTTGGGGTCTGGTGCCCATCCCCACTTCAGGCAACCAGGAGACTACTCTCCCTTATGCCTGGAGGAAGGTGGAAAGGGAAAGCTTATTCTCCAGAAAAATTGAACTGGAAAGGCCTCAGAGCTAAGGACGCAACATCTGGGAGACAACAGATGAAATCAGTGGGGGCAATCTGAGGAATTGCATCAGAGAAAGGAAAATGGGGCGGGGGGGAGTCCAACTGTCCCTGTAATTTTATTTCTTACAATATGACGGAAATACATAAAGGTGTTAACATTTGATAAATCTCAATGGGGTTGTGTCTGTTACACTATCGTCCGACCATTTTGTGTTTGAAGATGTCCTAATGGGAACACAACACAAAAAAGTCTTTGTCCTAAGACACAATGAATATAGAAGAGATTATAGGAATCAAAATATTGTAACAACTTCAGGATACTTGTTTTGTTAGGAAATACAATATCCAGTTTAATTGGTTAGATGGTGAATAACAACATAAACAAAATGTTACTTTCAAATAAAATAAGTGCTAAGATTTTCTCAACACAATATAAATCCACCCTGTATCAACGTTTTTAAATGTTTTATTGTTATATTGATAGTACATTGTTCAGTCTTATGAGTCCTTCCCCCCACCACAACCCCTAGTCTTAACTGTATCCACGCAGTAACTTTTATGAGGTTAGCATTACAACCCATCTCAATGTGTGTGCTTAGAAAACGCACTCTCATTTTAGAATTTTCTTTCATAAAATATTACTCCTGTGGTCTTATTGGCAAATGAGTAAAAATAAAAATTTCTCCTTCTCTAGGATTGAGGAGCCCTGGTGGTGCAGAGGTTAAAGTGCTTGGCTGCTAACCTAACACCAGCCGCTCCTTGGGAGAAAGATGTGCCAGTCTGCTTCATAAAGATCCACAGCCTTGGATGCCCTATGGTGCGGTTCTACTCTGTCCTATAGGGTCACTATGAGTGGGAATCGCCTCTACAGCGATGAGATTTTTTTTTTTTTTTGGCACATCCTGGGGAGGGGGAGCTGATTCACACCTTTTTGTAAGTATAAAGAAGTTACAAGTTTCAGGTGTAAAAGCCCTCAAATGACATTGATTGTTATGTGTGATTGAAATAATCCTGTTGAATTACCTTAGAGAGATAGGGGCTGGTGCTTCTAGGGAAGACAGGACACCTCCAGCTGGCCCCAGCCCAGGAGACAGGAGGGTTCTCAGACCCTGGAAGGACAGAGGGGTGGTGGGTTCTGTGATTGGCCAGGATGCTCATGCTGGATAGGAAAGTGCCCAGCCACAGCAGGACCTTGGCAGAGATGCCTGGACACTGAGCAGTGGACGTCATGGCCTTGGGAACTGCAGTGAAAGTGGTGGGTTCCTCCACTTTCCAGCCGACTGTGAGGGCTAACACAGTGGCTCTCAGTGGTGGACATGGTGGACTACTGACCAGAGAGGGGGGCCTCTCCCACATTTCCCTGGATTGCCTGGCCTCTAAATCCTGGTTTAACCCATGGAAGGGAGGAAGCCATGAGAAGAACAAAGAAAGCCAAAAAGCTTACAAGCCCTAGAGGGATCTCACAGCTGGGTATGACTTCATTCAAAAAGAGAAAGAAATGTATATCGTGCACATTTCTTATGTATTGTGCGCAGTGAAGCAAATCACACTCGTTTAAGCATATTATAATAATCTGACAAACCAAAGTTCTTTTCCTTAGGAAATTTGCACCAGTGGTTGTTACAACAAGGTTGAACTTGTTCATTAAGGATGGGATTAGCGAGTGGACAGTAATACTGCTTCCCATGCACCTTCTTATTTCATCATCCCAGGTTGGGAGGTGGGACCTGTGGCCCTTTCACTGGGTCCCAGCACCACATCCAGATGATTACTTCTCCATCTCATGAGAATTGTTGCTCCTTTGAAGCAGTTGCATTTGAATTGACCATTCTCCATCCTACCTTATTCAATCAAGACTTCGCATAGTGTTGGGTTCTCAGCTCTCATCACCTCAAGTCCTGCCATTATTCTGGGTGACTTCAGCACGTATTTGTCTATTTATTCCCTACCCTGGCATATTGGTTCTTTGACCTGCTCGTCTCTATTAATGTTCACCTCTATCCCTCTTCAACCCCCTCGTCTATAGCCACGCTTGGAAGTGCTCCCTGTCCAAAATCCTAAATCAAAATATGAATTAGGTAATCAGTTATCTGTAACTCGATAACAAGTTACCCCAAAACTTAATGCCTTAAAAAAATAAACATTTGTTTTGAACTTAGTATGTTTCTCTCCAGAGCATCAAAAATGGCCTCACTGATTTTTATTGTTGTAAAAATATAGATAACACATTTGCCATTTCAACATTTCCCATGTGTACAATTCAGTGTCATCAATTATATCAATCATGTACAACCACTAATGCTGCTTATGTATAGACAAACACCTCATGAAATTTATTTCCTTGGTTCAAAGACCTTAGGGTCATGGTTTCACTGGTTATTTCAGGGAGGTGGCCTAATATAATTGTTAGTGTTTCTGTTTGACTTCCTAGTTTTGCTGTGTGGTGCCTGGGATCTTAAAAGCCAGATGTTGCCCAATTACCATTTACTGAGCATTTTTGATAGAAGATTCTATAGCAAGACCACGACCCAAAGGAAAGAGTGATGACTCAGTAGTATGTAATTCTCCTGGAATCCAGATTTCTGGTTTTCATGGAGGTTGACGCAACCCACACAGGACATTGCCTTTGGGTGTCCTCTTGAATCTTGAGCTTTGAGGAAAAAAATGGTTCCTGAAGCCACTCTGAGTCAAACAATGGTCCAGATAAACTAATAAGACCATTTTGCTCTGGGCATTGTGCTTTTTTTTTTTTTTTTTTTAAAGAATTCAGTCTGTTTTAGGAAACTTAAAAGATCAGACTGAGAGTTATATTTAAGGTAAATCAGTAATTTGTTTAATCAGTCTTTAAGACAGTGGTGTATGAAATATGTCTAATGTTTGTAATCAAACTGTCACCCTCTTAGGATACAGAAAATTATGTATCTTAAAGAAACCAGAAGAGGAGATCGACTGCATGGCTCAGACTCCGTTTTGTCTTTTGTTCCATTTCTGCTTCTGAGAAAGTGACCCATGACTGTTAATAGGTAAACCAAGGAGGGGCAGCTTGCCCTTGGGAAGAACAATTTGTATGTTTTAAACGGACTAACTGAAGACCTCCTACAGGAGAGGTCCATCCTGTATTATCTTGCTAATCATTAGTTCTCTAACGAAAACTTGTTCGTCATATGTCAATTTTTCTGTACCTTCTGTTTTCTCTAGACAAGCTTTGAGTGCTCTTTATGGACATACATATTTGTGGAATAGATCCACCTGCACTAGTTTAGATGATCCCTTTCCAACTGGCAGTGAATTTATGTGGGCAATCTCGTTGAAACTCCTGACGAATGCATGGACAATGCACTTTGGAAACTTTAGGATTATCTTTAGACATTCATAGTTATGATGCTAGTAAATATTGGAAAGATAATGTGAATTTGTTACACATTGTAAAATGAAAGTCAGAAGAAAACTCATTGGTCCAACACTCAGGGTATGGTTGGTAGTTTTAATTCCTAGTTATGGTATAGCTGAATTGGAGAAATATTTAAGAAATTTGTCAATTGCTATGGGACAAATAGACAAAGTTCCGAAGGGGATGGAAGCACAACAGTGAGTTCTGATCTCATAAGCCAAGCGACATAACAAAATAACCTTAGATTTTTGTATTAGTCCAAGAAAAGTGATAGTCTGTGCTGTAGACAAGATATACATACAATTAGACAGCAAGCTACTTGGTTACACACTGTAACACCCTTACAGACACCAGATTTGCTTGGTTGGTTACCATCAGGAACAAGTACATGGGCTAAATCACTATTGCAAAGAACAGTAATATTCTTAGTCTATATCCTGATAGTATTGGGCATGATAAAATTTATCCTCTATTGTCTTACACACCTAAAAGGTAAAAGAAGGCCTCGGGCTGAAATGTTGATGTACATTGAGTCTGCTCCCTCCAGCAATTCGATTGATGAAGGTATCTCTTACTTAATAACCTGGTGAAGAACCAAATGGTAAAACCCGGTGGAAAACTAGCACCGTGAATTTAAAGAGCCTGCCATGGCCACCATCTAGGAGCTCGACTAAGTCCAGGTATTGATCACCAATGTGTTATCTCCAATCTCTGATCAAAGGGAGGGAACTATCTAGGAAATAATACTGGAGTTATTATTCCCCGTCCTTGAGCATAGAGAATGTGACCCAGCTGGAGCTGGGCTCACAGGGACTCATAAAGACGCATCAACTGGGCCCTGAGGTACAAAGACAATAACTAAGATAATCTTGGAAAATATCTTTTAGGGAAATGTTTACATAAAGCCAATCAAACAGAACACAAAAGACTTTCTACTCTTATCTTTTTCTATTAGCATTTAGTGAACAGAAATTTGTTGAACCAATGAAGCCCGTCCTGACTGTTCTTACTGAAACCTGGACCAATGATTGTTAAGAAAGACAATTCAAAATGTAAGACCACAGTTTCTAGCCAATCTGTGAAAAGGTGACGTTTCAATGGCGTTGCCCATTTGTAATGTTAATATATACTGATGACTCTGTAATGGTCTCTGGACTCGGGCAGACATGCCTGTGGCAGCATGGCTGTCCGTTTTCCACTCTTGCCTTTTTGAATACGTGCTGAAGAAAACTTTCTTTTGCTTTACTAGACTTTGTGATGTTCTTCCCCTACAACAAACCAATGTCACAAAACAATTTATGTATAAATGTTTGAATGAGAAACTAAAGTCTCACCTAAAGCACAATAAAATTTAAAAAATATATATCATAGAAATTAAAAAAAAACAAAACAAAACTTCACATCCCAACAATTTTAACTCTAACATAGTTTTTCCTTAAGATGTTGACTGAACAGTTGTGAGGACATGGCTGGAGGCCGGTCTGGTTTCCTTCTTCAGCAGTTGATAAAATCCATTCTCCATCCACTTCCTTTATCTGTCTTTCTATTTCTGGGCTACTATGCCCCAAGGCTAACTTTCCAGGGGCCAGACACCAACACCTAGCGACAGCCTTAGATGCCTGCAGAATTACCCAGTCTCCAGGAAGTCTAGGAGACCTAGCTAACCTCCACCCTGCTCACCAGATGCAAACCATCTTCTACAATTGCAGCTTGTTACCCTGTTACTGGATGCTATGTCCTGTGTGGCCCTGCATGCTGTGTTCTCCCCTCATGAGTAAAATAAAGCCTTTCAAACTTCCGTGGTTTCTCTCTTGCTACAGAAGGTAGGAAGTTACTCGCTAATGATCAGCTTCTCATAATATAGACTTTAAGTCCATGCATGCTTCTCTACACACTAATTTTTTTTTAAATTTATTATGTTGTTCTGCATCCGCAAGACCCCGATCTCACTGTGGAATTTCAGATTTCAGGGTGTTTTATATTTCATCTGTTTCTAAATTCTACCTCTTCTTGGTTTTTGTCTTGTTTAAACGGCCCAGATTTCTCTGCCTCAATCCCTTCTATATTTACGCCCAAATTACAAAGCCCATATTATTGCTTGTGCTACCACTCCCTTACGGTTCTGACTAAAGGAAAGAATGTTAAGATTCACTTTTCCCAACTCTGCCTCCTGCAATCTGTGAAGGGAAACTGAAACTTATAATGAACCTAAGACTGAAAACGAAACCGAAATCCACTCGCTTGGTATAAGAGCGGCTGCGGAGGCGCTGATCTTGGCTCCCCTTCCAGCTTCCACTCGGTCGGTCCCCGCGCTCTCGGTCCCTCTCCCCAGCTCCTCATCGCGGGAAGCGCTGAGCGGGCTCTTCCGACGTTGCAGGTCCTGGCGTCTGGGGAGGGGGATGAGGAGCGGGAGGTGCTCCGTGTTGGAGGGTGGATGTAGGGGTGTCTCCAAGGAGCGGTCTAGAGCGGAGCTGTCCCGCGGGGGTTCTAGGTGCGGTTCTAACCTGGACTTGCCGGACCGCAATCCGCTCTACAGCGCGCTCGGCGCGGGCTGCCGGGAGCCTGGGGCGCTGCGGGGAGCCGGGGGGTTGGGTAGAAGGAGCTGGGGGGTCAGGGGGGCGGGC
>NW_004444156.1:3016539-3046539 GCF_000243295.1 Trichechus manatus latirostris
GCTGCCCGGGGCGTCCAATGAGGTCTCCAAGGCGCGGAGCAGGGCCCTCTGCAGCCGTGAGGAGACCCGAAGTGAGCAAAGGCAGAGGACGGGGATGTCTGCTGCTGACTGCGCTGTGGTTTGAAAAACCGGGGGGTGGGTGGGGGTCTGTTCAGGCTTTTAACGGACTCCCTTCATGGGGCAAGGAGTCCTGGTGGCGCAGTGGGTAAGCGCTCGGCTGTTAACCGAAAGGAAGGGTTGGCAGTTGGAAGCCGTGAGCCGCTCTGCGTTCTGCGGGAGAAAGATGTGGCGGTCTGCTTTCTAAAGATTTACAGCTTTGGAAACCCTATGGGGCAGTTCTACCCTGTCCTATAGGGTCGCTGTGAGACAAAATGGACTGGACTGTTTTTTTTTTTTGTTTGTTTGTTTCCCTTCAAGTTGGGGGGGGGGGTTAGGTGCGTTGGGGATTAGGGATATTGAGGAGAAAGTAAGGGGATTCACATATGAGCACAGCCAGTGAAACCTAGACATTCACTGCAGGAATGTGTTTCTCCGCCTGTCCCGAAAGCAGAACACTTCCTTCACCTAAATCAAAAACCCATTGCCATGGAGTCGATTTTGACTCATAGTGACCCTATAGGACAGGGTAGAACTGCCCGTAGGGTTTCCAAGGAGCGCCTGGTGGATTTGAACTGCCAGCCTTTTGGGTAGCAGCCGTCGCTCTTAACCGCTCTCCCACCAGGATTTCCTTACCTAAACCAGCATTTATCATTTCCCCAGAATGGACTGTCCCTCCCCTAAAAATTTCTTTTGTTTATGCTTTTGTTTATAAAGGTGCATTTAAAGATTGATAATTTATGCCCCCATTTTTCCATTATCGTCATCCCACTCTGGAATCTTAGTTCTCTCCTGGAATTATTTTTACATGGCTTTAGAACTATTTGATCCACCCTCTATAATTCTTAGAACTTTCTCTTTTCCCATTTCTTGGTCTTTTTCTTCTGTCTTCTAAGACATTTCTTGGACTTTGACCACCAGATCACCAGCTTGGAGTTCACCATGCCCATTTTATTGATCTGTCTGCTGATTTTTTTTCTAAAATTATGTTTTGAATTTTTATGAGCTCTTCTCATTTTATTTTGTTTTATTTACGTATTTTGCTGTAGTAGTCTGTTATTATTTTATTAGATATTATCATTTTAGTTGAGAAGACTTAATTAGACTTTTTTGAAAGTTTATTCTCTCCCTGAATCACCTGTTCATTTCATCTGGTTTCTTCTTTTTAATGCTTTTTTTGTTTCTAGTATCTAGTAATTCTAATATGGCTGTCTTCCTTCCTTCCTTCCTTCAGAGTAGTCCCTGAATAGTGCAAATGGTTAAGGAGCTAAGCTGCTGATACCAGGCAATCTGCTTCTGGGGAGAAAAAATATCAGCCGTTGAAAACCCAGTGGAGCACAGTTCTACTCTGACACACATGTAAGGTGGCCCTGAGTCAGAGTCCACTCACTGGCAACTGGTTTATTTTGCCCCAATGACTGTTATGGAAAAGATGTTCATTGCCCAACAGTGCACACATCTCTTTAGTAATTGTGGTTATTTAATAATAATAATAAACTTTTTTCTTTCTATTTATGTTTATTATATTTTTTCAAACACTTAGTTGTTAAGACATAAATATTTATTAATTTGTTTGCACCTAACCACCCAGTAAGTGAAACTAGTTTTTACATATTTATTTTGTCGTAGGAGTGCCACAAAAAATATTCCTGGGATACTAAGACAGGGGCAGATACCCAATGAGCAGGGTACGCACAGGCTTACTTGTGTTTACTTACTAATCTGTACGTACAATTTCACGTGGGTTTCACCACACATCAGTTGAAATTGTGCGCTACGGATTAGCACGTAAACACAAGTAAGCCCATGTGTACTCTGCTTATTGGGTCATCCATCCCTGTACTAAAGGCCTCTTGAACATGTGGGCATGTATGATTTATTTCATCTTGTGGAACCTTAACACTATTTTTTTTGGAAACTTTCCTCCCTTCTTAACATCCTTGGGCTTACTTTTCTCTTGTCTGCTCCATTCTCCTGACTCATCTTTTCTCCATCAGAGCTTGGTACAGTATGGACAACTGAATGACAACAGTGTTTCCCATGCAATTAGTGAGGTTGAGAATTTCATAGGCTGAATGGCAGAGAGTTTTCAGAAAAATGTCCAACCTCCTTACATGGACACAAGATCCTTTATAATCTGTTCCATACCTGTCTTTTCAACCTCGTCTCCAATCAAGTCACCACGTGCTGTGCCATGCAGAACAACCTGCAGAATCTCAACCATGTCAAGTAGTCTCATCTTTCTGTGCATTAAACTGGTGCGGTTTCTGCTACATGGAATGACATCCTCTGTATCTCTTACCTTCCCCAGCACACTTCCATGATTCTTCAACTTTTCAACTTGTTCTCAGAACACAGTACCCAACCCCTCCCATCTGACTGAGGAACTCCTCACTTCTCTGATGGCTTGCTGTGCCAGTTCCGCCAGAGGACTCAACACGTTATAGTGTTTAGTAATTCTCTGTAAATCTTCACCAGGTTGTAAGGGAACAGGACCATAGTTGATGCATTTTTGCATACGTTGCAGCAAGTACAATGCTTGGTGATGAGTAGATGCTCTATACGTTTTTGAGAAAAGGTGGACTAACTGGGTGAATGGATATATCTTCATTAAGTCTTTCCTAACCACCCCAGCTTACAATTATTTCTTTTTCTTATGAGTGTACTCATTTTTACAGTCATATACTTCTTTGCATTATTATTTTAATATTTCATATCAGTGTGTGTCTCCCTATTATATGTTCCTTAAGGGCATGAACCTCTATATCTATCTACATATTTAATGTTTCAAAGTCCTGTCACTGGTATATTTGAGGAATGTCTCAGTAATTGGTTTCCATGACATATCACTCAAGTACATTCTCTTCTACGTCTTTGGTAGTTCTTTCTCAGTTACTCTTGAAGACTCTTTTCTCTCCTGCCATTTATTAAATATTAGTGATCCTCAAGACTGGACTTTCGGTTGTCTTTTCCCATGATGCTGTCTATGCTTCTGTCCAAGCAAGTTCATCTATACCAAGGACCTCAGTTACCATTAATACACAAATGACTCACAATTCAGATCCCACGCAGACCTTGTGTTTGACTTTAGACCTATATATTCAACTGCTTATGTGACATGTTCTATGGTAACCCAAAGCAACTCAAACTCAGGCAGTACGCAAATGAATTCATAATTTTTCCCTGAAATGTAGCCTTGTTCCAAAGTTCTCTATCCATGGAATGACTTAGTCATCCATCTGTTGCATAAGATAGAATCCTGAGTCATCCCTGACAGCCCCCTCTGTCCTCTCCTGTCCACCCATATCCAATCTATTCCAAAGTTAAATCAAACTCATCTATTAAGTGTCCCTCAAATAAATCCACATATCTCTAGCTCTATTAGATCAACCTGTCATTAAATCATACAGTCAGTCCCCAAGTTATCAGCATCCGACTTATGTATAATCCATGGTTACAAACCAACCCCCGTAAAGCCTATTATATTAAAAATTTGAGGTACATACAATAGTTAGTAATAACAAATGGACACTACTTTGGCACACATCAAAACATGATTATTATTACTGTATTATTATGTTAAAGATTTTTTAGTTTATCTGGAGGTGTTCCTTTACTGTTTTTTACGCATAGAAAGTTACACTATATACTGTACACTAAGACAAACATTTGACTAACCGATGTTAGATACGAACTATATCTAACTGTTCCAGCTTACTACAAATTCGACGTAAAGTCAGATTTAGGAACGGAACTCATTCATAATCTGGGGACGGCCTGTATTACACAAAATTACCAAGTTATTCTCCTGGACAGCAACTTTCTCTCTACCAACAGGAATTTGAACTTTGCTTCTGCCCTTTCTATTTTCTATACCTTGTTGTTGTTGTTGTTGTTGTTAGGTGCCATTGAGTCCGTTCTGAATCATAGCTACCCTATAGGACAGAGTAGAACTTCCCCATAGGGTTTCCAAGGTGGATTAACTGCCGACCTTTTGGTTAGCAGCCAAGCTCTTAACCACTGTGCCACCAGGGCTCCCTATATACCTTAGCCAGAGTAATCTTTTCAAATACAAAGCTAATCATAATACCACCTGATTAAAACCCATCAATTGCTTATTTTTTATTTCACTTATGAAGAAAAAAAAAAATTCTATAATGTGCCCTTAAAGGCTCAGCATGTCCTTCTATTTCTTTAGACCTCTTTAGCAGAGGTAGTGCTTCCCTTCACTCTCTCTACTCCAGCCACAATGGCTTCTTCTGGGGGCCTGGTTTCATCCACACACCTTCATGATACATGATTTTTGCATTTAGTATTCCGTCTGCCTGTGAAGTTATTTTCTCTCTCTCTCTTTTTTTTTTTTTTTTGCTTAATTAATTCTTGCTTTAGCCTTCAGAACTTAACTCAGCTCAAGCATTACTTCTTTAGGGAAGTGTCCTCTGACCTCTTTGACTTAGTCCATGTGCAGTTTTCTATTGTGTTTATTATTATCTGATAGATTTTAAGTCCTTGTAAGCCCATGAGGACTAATATCATGTTAACTTTTGTTCATTCTTGTATTCCCAGTGCCTAACATTTCCCAAGGTGGTGCTCAGTTTCCCCATGGTTTGTGTTTGACTGCTAACCTAAAGATTGGCAGTCTGAACCCACCCAGTGGTACCATGGAAGAAAAGTCCGTTAAGATTACAGCCAGAAAAACCCTATGAAGCAGTTCTACTCTGTAATACATTGGGTCACCATGAGTTGGATTCAACTCAACTACAAGTAACAACAACAATAACATTTTACTTAACATACAGTGATCATTCAATATATATTTGTTGAAGGAATAAATGCATTTTTTATTTTTTCTTCTTTTATTGCAGGTTTGCCATTTTTATTAATAACTGCCATTTAAAGGTGCTGAAGTAAAGAAAACTTGCTATACTTAATATTTACCGGTTATGACCAGAGGCTCATAGAGCAGCAAGAATGGGTAACTTTCAATATATAATTTTTATAGATTATAAAACAATGATTATGTGAGCTACACAGATTTAATGGAATTAAAATAATTGTATTACTGTTTCTTTTTGCCCAAATAATAACCAAATGATAGCTTCATTAAAAAGTATTGATGTTTGAAAATAATCCCTTTTCTTTCTCTCCTTTTTATGTTTAGAAAAATACACAAAGTTTTTAAAGAAAATTTCACAGTTAATTTTGGAGGAAATACCAAAAGCCGAGTGAGTATTTTGGTAGTAATAAGTAATAAATAAAGAGTTGGGAAATCATATTCCCTGTATATCTTATTTGTCCTTAGAGATATATTTTATCTCTCAAGATAGCCTTTTTAGAGTTGTTTGGTGGTGGTGGAAAAAGTTTGTTCTTGCTTCATTTACCCATGGCTATCAACGGACGTATTGCTTCATAAAGGGATGAGATTGATGAAGTAATAAGGTAATGTAATACCTTCTATATTCAGAATAAGTCCTCAGGTGATGCAAATGGGTAGGGTGCTCAGCTGCTAACTGAAAGGTTGAAGATTCAAGTCTGCTCAGAGTGGGAAGAAAGGCCTGGTGATCTACTTTTGAAAAATCAGCCCTTGAAAACCCTATGGAACCCAGTTCTACTCTGACACACGTGGTGTTGTCATGAGTCAATTCACAGCAACTGATTTCCAGTTTTATATTCAGAATACAGATACTAAAGTCAGGTATTCTTGAGTACTATCCAGACAATGCCCCGTGGCCTTGGATAATTTGCCCTATCTTTCTGAGCCTATGTTTACTTATCTATAAAATGGTAATGATCCTACCTTCTTCCAGTGAAGGATAGTTGTGCATATGAATATATTTGAAAAGCCTTAGCATACAGCCTGTCATCAGATAATTAACAACTTCAGTTGTTGATCATAATAATCATGGGATAATAATAACAGTGCCGCTACTTTTACTGGGAATTATTTAATCTATATGTGATTTTTGTCTTTTATTTTAGATATTCCAGTTTATTCAATGATTTTGTTGAATCTGAATTTTTTCTGATTGATGGAGATTCACTACTTATCACATGCCTACGTGAGAAATCATTAAACTGGGGGCAGAATCTCCACTTCTTCTATCTGGTGGAACGCTATCTTGTGGATCTTAAGAGTAAGGGAGGACAATTTGCCATCGTTTTCTTCAAGGTAACCTGTAACAGTTGAGAGCTGAATTATTTTCTATGATAGGAGAAAAAAAACTAAAACCCACTAAATTATAAGTAATATTTTCTTGTTACAAAGTGAACTATATCTATAAAAATCCAGAAATTTTAAAGAGAAGAATAGAAAAACGTTACTCAGAATCCTGGTATTGCAGAGATTATCACATTTAACATTATCTTTTACTGATAATGGTGAAATATGTTGTAAGGACCCAGAGCACAAGGAATCTCAACAGCAGCCTGGTTCACTTCTGGATTCTAGTCCTCCAACTCTTGAGAATTACTTTTATCTTCAGACCTCAGCAGTTAATTTATTTGAGCCCAAAAGAACGGCAGACTCACTAACCGGCTTCATTACTCTTTACTCTTTAGTGAATATCCCCAAGAGAATACCATGTCTTGTTTTTCTTTTTTAAAATTATGGTATAATTCAACCAAATGTCAGCCATTTAAGTACAGATATTATTGTCTTAAGTTTCTCTAGAGAAACAGAATCAGTGAAAAAATATATATATATGAGAGAAACACACACACACACATTGATTGATTTACTTCAGGGATTTGGCTCACAGGATTGTGGGGGAATGGGCAAGTCCCAAATCTTTAGGTCAGGCTGTTGGCTGGAGATTCCTGCAAGCTTATGTTCCAAGATTGTAGGTCAAGGGCATAGTGCATAGTGAAGAAAGAGAAAGTTCTGCCAAAATATCTATTTATAGTCTGGAGGCAGACCACATATTTAGGAAAGTCTCTTTTCAACTGATTAATTGATTATATTAGTTTACATTGTAGAAGATCATTACATCACATTATGCTGTGGAACAGCAGTTAGACTCATGTTTGGCCAAACCCCTGGGAATCATAGCCTAGTTAAATTGATACATGAAATTCACCATCACAGATATGTATATAACCATTACTATGCTCTTCCCATCCTATTCCTAAAGGTAACCCATGTATTACTCTTGAGGATTTTGGTATGCATCTGTTCAATCATTTTGTAATACAGATTATTATTATTTTTTGAACATTGTTGCTAGTTGCAAGTAATGTTCTGAGTAACGAGCCAGGACACTGATCTAATGTTTATAATCAAGCTTAATGAATGACAGATTTTGGTCTGCTGAGAAAAACCTCTGCTGCTTAATGAAGAAGAGGCACGATGACCTGCAACAATCCTCCCTAACAAAGACATCCACCTCAGCTTCCCACTCCAGATAATTTGTATCCACTGTTTAATTTTTTTTGGAGCCCTGGTGGGGCAGTGGTTAAGAGCTAGAGCTGCTAACCAAAAGGTCGGCAGTTCGAATCCACCAGCTGCTCCTTGGAAAACCTATGGGACAGTTCTACTCTGTCCTGTAGGGTCACTGTGAGTTGGAATTGACTTGATGGCAACAGATTTTTTGTTTGTTTTTTGTATTTTATTTTTAGATTTTTCTGTCCCTTTTCTTTTTGAATTGAGATTGGCGAGGAAAAGAATTAGAGAGTGGGAAAGAAAAGTGTGATAAACCCTGAGTACTCTGTACCTGTTTTAAGGAACAGACGTGATCCAAATTGTGGTTTATGGCATATATTGGTTGAAATGACAGTCAAGGCTTAGGAGTCTATTTCCTGACTTTAAACCAGAACAAAACTGGGTTGGATCCTATTCCTTTAACACCTTTAACGATATGTGTTAACCAACTAAACTAGTGAACTATTAAGTGATAATTTCAAAATAATGTACTCGCTTCTACCCCACAGGATGCTGAATATGCATATATCAGTTTTCCTGAACTTCTTCCTTTGAGAAGCGCTTTAATTCTTCATCTTCAGCGTAATACCACCATTGATGTGCAAACTGAATTTTCAGGATGCTTATCACAAGAGTGGAAATGTTTCTTGGAAGAGCGTTACCCGTATTTCCTGATAGTTTCAGAGGAAGGCCTGAATGATGTACAGACACACCTTTTCAACTTTTTAATCATACAGTCCTGGGCAATGAAGGTCCATGTTGTGCTTTCTTCAGGACAAGTCTCTGATATTCTCCGACTTTATGCGTACCTTATGCCAAGCAAGTATAAAAACCAAACGTTTTTCAAGAAGGTAATGTATAGCTCATTGGCAATTTTCTCCTGGGATTTTACAGAATTTCCTAATGACTTGGTTCAATGTTCTTCTTCTGTGGAAATTATCACAGGTCTAACAGAGAAGTGAATAAAAGTAATAACAATTAGAAAGTAGTCATTTATTGAGCACTGTTGCTATAACGGAGCCCTGGTGGTACAGTGGTTAAAGCACTCAGCTGCTAACTGAAAGGTCGGTGATTTGAACCCACCAGCCGCTACCATGGGAGAAAGACATGGCAGTCTGCTTCTGTAAAGATTTACAGCCTTGGAAACCCTATGGGGCAGTTCAACTCTGTCCTACAGGGTTGCTATGAGTCGGGATCATCTTGACAGCAGTGGGTTTGGCTTTGGTTTTTATTATTGTAACGGTAGTCCTTGGTATTTCCCTTGAATTACTTTATTTAGCCCCTTTATGACAGTCTTCTAAGGTAGCTGTGTTAGTTTGGTCTGTTTTACAGATGAGGAAATGGGTACTTGTATGAGTCATTCACTCCTGACCAACAGTAAATGAGTAATAGAGAAATGATTTGGAAAGATGCAGACTCCAATCCTTTTGTGTTTAATTGCTTTGTCATATGCTGCTTCCAAGCCAATGAAGGCCAGAAGTGCATTGAACTGGAGGCAAAGGTTATGTCTCTGCTGCTTAGACACACTAGTGAAATGATGGTTAACGTGGTGACCTTTAATGATAAAACAGTGAAGAAGCTTAATGGAGAAGGAAAAAACAAATGAGATAATTTTATTTTTTAGTATTAAGTTATTCCGTAGAATTTTCAAAGTATTTAGAATTTTAGTTCGATGATCTTACTGTTTTGCTATATTTGTATATTTGATAATTGCTCTATTGAAATTTTGAGAGTAAAAAATGCATGCTGACTTCGTGAATAAAGTTAGTTTTTGTTTTGATTTTCACTAGTTACAGTGAATTCTGAATATAAAGATAATTCTATATCTTATCAAAATGATTTTTGAATCAATTAGCATTTGTACTCTTTGATAATTGTGTGACACGGCTCATCGTGTTTGGAGATATCCAGTAGTTGTCATGAAATGTGATATGGTCGTTATTTTGCCTTAGTTTGCACTCCTATCATGAAACTATTTCCAGCTCAGCTTGCCCACTGTGAACAGAAATGGTCCAAGGATTCAGTTTTATACTGGGAGAAACTACCGTTGTCAATTGATCTTCTGTTCTGTTAGAGCAGTTCTTGAATCTGAGTTTTAAGAGTGCTTTACAAACATCCTACCCAATCTCTCCTTAAGAAGAATTTTTTTTTTTTAAATTGAGGAATGTATTTTTTGATAAAATAATTTATATCCTAATTTATTGAATACTCAACAAGGTTATTTCATTTATCGGTTTGAGGACTGTGAAATACAATTAAAAATCATTGTGTGTTGATAATGGCTGTTGCTGGCTGACAGGTACCTGGGGAAAAAATATGTTATTCTTAATTTATATGCATGCTTGAAAATGTTCGTAATAAAAAATATAATGCCCTTAATGGGTACAGTGTTTCTTTTTGTAATGTTGGAAATACTCTAAAATTAGATTGTGGTGAGGGTTGTACAATTCTGTAAATTTATGAAAAATCACTGATTTATACACTTAAAATGAGTCAATGTTATGTTATAGTAATTATACCTCCTTGAAACTGTTCAAATCTTAAATGCACTATATCCCTAGACAAAAATTAATGTAGCAAAGAGAAATTAGTGCTTTTCAGCAGGCTTTAAAAACATTGTTGACTATGCAGTTACATGAGTGGATTTCTTTTTTACTTAGAAATATATTGTAACATAATTGTAACAGATATCTGATTTTCTATAGCTAGAAAATAATTAAATATTTTATTTATGACCGTTTATGTGACTTTCCTCCCTTTTCCAGAGTGAAAAGATGGTGGAAGGTGCTTACAAAACCCTGATGGAACAATTGGAAGACAGTAGAGTTTTAACATTAGCACCTCTTTTTAGAGATGTTACATGGACAAATATGATGGAAGAGGTACTGAAACTTTTTAGAAACCTTTTTATTTTAAACTAATTTTTTAATTACACAAAAGTTGCAAAAATAGTAGAGTTCCTGTATTCCCCTCACGCAGCTTCTCCTAAGGTTAACTTCTTACATGGCTGCGGTACCTTGATCCAAACCGGGACGTTAACATTGGTACAATACTATCAAAGGAGCTCTTGTTACCCGGTAGTGAAACGCTGGCTGCTAACGAAAAGGTCGTGAGTTCCAACCCACCAGCTGCTGCGTGGGAGAAGGATGTGGCAGTTGGCTTCCATGAAAATTACAACCTTGGAAACGCTGTAGGGCAGGTCTACTCTGTCCTCTAGGGGCGCTATGAGTCAGAATTGACTCGACAGCAGTGGGTACAATACTGTTAACTAAGCTTTAGTTAGAGTTAGATAGTTCTTTTGCTTTGTGGTGGGTATTAAATTTTTTTAATGGTGGTGGAATAGATTTTCCTGTTGATTTGTGTGAAATTTTTTTTCATTAGTCCTCTAAGTATTCTTCTTTCCTTTTACTTATTTTTATGACATCAAGATGTGTTAAAAGATTTGTAATTTAATGATGCCCTTTCCTGTCTGTCTAGCAAAGTTCAGGCATGATTGACATGATTTTTGTCTGTTGGGTTATTTATTTCGGTGGAGGATGAGGTGTTGTGAGTTCTCTGATTTTGTGGTTTTCTTTCATCTCTCAGAGCCCAAAATATTCTCCTTTGTTTTTCCCTCCCCTTCACTACTTGATTACTAAAGGATACTTCTCCCTTCCTTTTAGGTACATGCACCACCTTCCCCCGCCCCTTAACCATGGGAGAAACCATGGGAGAAAAGACCTGATGGTCTGCTTCCATAGAGATTGCAGCTTAGGAAATCCTATGGGGGCAGTTCTACTCCATCCTGTAGGGTCGCTATGGGTCGGAATTGACTCAACTGCACACAGCAATAATAACAACATCCTTTTAACTCACGCTTACTTTTTAAAATTGAGTCTTGATTCCTTAAATCATATGTTTGGCCCTTTATATGGTATCTGTCTCTTTAAACCGTTTGTTCTGTCCCTTATATGCTAAATAACCCTTTACATTGTACATCCATTGAAGTTCCTTCCTTTAGTCTGTGCTCCATTCTGCCTGATTCCTTTTTAAATATTTCTGGGCTGAAGATAGCTTTAACCTTTCTAGTGGTTATTCCAATTCACTTTTTGCCAGCGTCCCTCCTCTGCGTTTCCTGCAGTTTGCTCCATCTCTCTTTGGCCACTACAAAGCCTTGAAGTGGGGCAGGAGTATGAGGGATTGCAGACCTGGACTTTGTTGATGATTTATTACACACAGTTATTTTGCACCATTATTATTTTCTCTGCTCAAGTTATTTGTAATTATAAAAATACTGTATGTCATTTGGAATGGAGTTCATGGGAAGTAGACTACTACAGACTGTATTGTCTTCAACTGTACGGAAGTCCCAAAAATATATATGTAATATATATATGTATATATGTAAGTATTTACGTATGTATGCATGCATGTATAGATGTATTAATTTTATGAAAATGTATGATAGAATTGGAAAAATATAAAAGTATCCTGTGACTAACATAGAGTCTTGCATTGGAATATAAGGTGACTTAATTTTTAATCAGTGGGTAACATTCCCCTAATGTTTAAATTGTTTGAAAAATTGACTCTTACAAATAACTCTGTGGTGAATATCTGGTTGCATAAATATTTGTGTACATTCTCTATCGTTTACCTGGGCTAGATACCTAGCACTTAAATAATCAAAAAGTATCAACATATTTAATGATAGTCATATGTCTTGCCAAATAGCTTTGCAGTCAGGTAGGACCTATTTATACTCTCATTAGCAAAATATAAGAAAAATGACTCACAACATGATTTCCAGTGCTATTATCATTAAAAATACTTTGCTAACTTGGAAGTAAATATATGGTATCTAATTTTTTTTCCTTTATTGCTAAAAGGGCTGAAAATTTTTTTTATTTTATTAATATTTATGTTTATTTTTTTGATTGCTCATGCCTTATATTATTAAGCATTTTCTTATTGATTTATAAGCGCTCTTTACATATTTAAATTTTTAATGGTTTCATGACATAATTGTAATTGTTTTCCCATTTTTTAAATTTTGTTTATCATTTTTTAACAGAAATATTTACAGTTCTGTGTAGTCAAATCTTTCTATTTTTTCTTTATGGCTTCATCTAATAAGATCACTTACGTTGTTTTGTTGTTGTTCCTCGGGGTCTCCGATAATACAAATATTCTTCCATTTTTGTCTTCCATTTTTACTTTTTATACAATTTCCATTTTTATTATTCATAGTATTCTACTATTCTACTATTATTTCTCCTGTTTTGTAAATACCATTACATTTGAAAATTTTCTTCTGTGACAGGCATGTAAGAGTTTGTCTCTGCTTAAGGAGCTCTGGCCAGAAGGATCTGACATCCGGCGTGTTCTTTGCGTTACTTCCTGCTTCCTGTCGTTGAGTATGTACCATCATTTTTTACTGAACAGAAAGGAGACCGCGTCAGATCAGGTAACTAAGATGCAACTGGAGTGACTGGTAGCACCTTACTGGGCATCGCCATGGCTCTCCACTTACGCAATTTTATTGATTTTCATCTACCATTTCCTTCATTTGGTACTTCATCATTTATTTCCCTAATTTATTTATGTAAACTTTCAAAACTAGGAAAAAACCTGGAATTTATAAGAAAACATCTATTGTGCTGTTATATGATTTAGTGTTTTACTGCTTTATGCTGTGTTTCACTTAGTATATATTTAATCTAATTTGTCTAATCACTCAAAAAAAAAAAAAAGAAATGAGAAGAAAAGAAGTTGGCACTTGTTGGGAGCCTACTACATTGCTATGTTCTGGGCTCTTTACAAGCATTGTGCCATTCAGTTCTCACAACAGTGTTTCAATAGAGGTATGATTGTCCCTGTTTCACAGATGGGAACACTGAGTCTCAGATAGTCCAGGTAACATTCCTGAGATCATGGGTAGAAAATCACAATCTGAACTGAACTCAGTTCTGTCTTGCTTTGGTTCCAGAATAACAAACTGTCTTTTAAAAGAGCATTCCTGCTCTAGTGTCTTGGTGTCATTCCAGCTGGAAAGACTCTAAAGTTCATAACCTTCTTTTTGACTACTAAGGCCCATTACAAGTCTGTTGACTAGTATGGATTCTCTCCCCAACTAAGCATTCAACCCTGCATAGATGTGCTCATACATGTGCCTGCAAACACACACATGTGTACACTTACTATTTTGTACACAGTCTGAGTACTGGGGGAATCTTGGCTGAAGATTCCTATTTTAAAAAAATGAAGTTTTGCCTCTTTTTTCCACAATTTCAGAATTGGACAAGACTCACCATTTTTTACCTAGCTTCCTTTCTGTTTGGTTTACCAATATGTGCTTGAATCTTTTTTAGTGAAACATTTCTACATGATCAGGCATGCCATTTTTAATTGTTCTCACACAAAACGATACCAAGCCAAATCCATCTCTCTGGAACTTCTAATCATTAGCCCCTGTTTGACACTCTCGAGATAACCTGAGTAACTCCTAGTCTCAGTTCACTGACAACCCTGCATGTTTGGAGCCCTGATGGCATAGTGTTTAAGAGCTCGGCTGCTAACCAAAAGGTCGGCAGTTCGAATCCACCAGCTGCTCCTTGGAAACCCTATGGGGGAGTTCTACTCTGTCCAACAGGGTCGCTATGAGTTGGAGCAATGGGTATGAGGTGTTTGTCACATGATGTGAAGTATGTCCACTTATTTCCTCTTTTTCTCAGTGGATATGTTCTTTAGCTATGTTGCCATCCTAGTTACCTCACACTGGACATTTTAAACCTTACTTTAAAAATAGGATGCCTCAGATGGAATAGAGCCTTCAATGTGTGCCTCATGACTTCATTAGCTCTTTGGTCCGCTCATTGAAGTCTGGCTTAACGGAAACTCCTGAAAAATGCTTTATATGGACTGCTGTTAAGCAGGAGATTTCTCACGTCTCTTCTCCCGCTTTTGTATAAATGCAGTTGTTTATGCATAAAGAGAAGGACTGTCTCAAAAGCATAGATTGAAAAATGTAATAATACATAATTCCACACAACAAAATGTGGCTGCCCACTTCTGTTGTGCTGCCTGTTGATAATGCTGTTTCATAGCCCGTTCTCTGGCCTACCTTCCTTTTTCATTCAGGTGACTAATAACTGCCCAGCCCTGCAGAATGTGGAGGATTTGTGTAGAATGCATTGCCTCAGTGTGGCTTGTCTGCTCCACTTACCTCTTTCTCAAAGAGCTCGTGCTAGATTCATCACTTCCCATTGGATTAAGGAAGTTAATTCTTTCTTTAAAATGGTAAATATACCCTTTATTAGTTTTTTTTGTTGTTGTTTTGTTTGTTTGTTTCAATGGTTTGATAGATAAAAACCATAATCACCTTCAAAAGTAGATTTCTATTGGGACAATGTCAGTCCTTTGGGGACTTCAAGGTTTCATGGCCTAAATCAATCATTTTCTGATTTTTAACAGCCGTATTTATAGTAATGACAAAGAACATGACATATACCTGACCTATGGGGAAAAGTCTCTTTGTTTTTCCTTCCTCAGATCTCTGACATGATCAGAGTTTTGTGTTGTCAGCTACAGAAGGTTGTCTGTGGCTATCATATTTTGTCCTTGAGAGGAACTGAAGAAATCGGTGTATTAGTTGATTGCTTTCGTCCGTTATAAAAGACATTTAGAGAAACTTGGAGACTTTAGGAATAGTTCTGTGACGTTTCATGTAAATCTTGACACCTGCAGACCACACTAGAGGCACATCTTGTGTGAAGTGAATAAAATGAAGAATTTGTACCGCGCGGTTTCCACATATGACTGTTTACCCAGTAGCATGATGGGAAGGATCAGGGAGAGAAACCTACCTGGAGGTGGTTCTTAAACAGTGTTCCCTGGACCAACAGCATCAGCATCACCTGGGAATGTCTTAGACGTGTATATTCTTACGCCTCCCCCAGACCTACTGAATCAGAAGCTCTGAGGATGGGGCCCAGTGACCTGTGTCTTAACAAACCTTTCCAGTGAGGCTGATGCATGCTGCAGTTTGAGAACCACTGCTTTATGCTTCTCTCGCTCTGTCTTTATTACTTAGTTTGTAGATAAAAACGACAGTCTAGGTAGGCGGTTCCTCCTCCTTTGATATTAATGACTTCGTCATGAACTTTGTGTAGCCCCTCTCACTCCTGGGGTTAAATGTGGGCTGTTCATACAGTAACTGTTCATACAGTTGAATATTTGAAATATGGGTAGCCTGAATTGAGTTGTGCTGGTAGAATAAAACACACACCGGATTTCAAAAACAGTATGAAAAAAATGTAAAATATCTTGTTAATATTTTATGCTGATTACATAGTGAAATGATGATATTTTGGATATATTGGGTTAAGTAAGTTAAACTATTAAAATTAATTTCTTTTTTTAAATGTGGCTTGTAGAAAATTAAACCCTTTGGGGCCATTCTACCCAGGTCGCTATGAGTCGGAATTGACTCAACAGCAATGGGTTTGGTTTTCTGGTTGTAGAAAATTTAATATATGCAGCTTGTCCGTATTACATTTCTGGGGGATGGCACTGGTTTAGAGTTCCACAGCAATACAGAGAAATCACTTGTTCCCATTCGGAAAGGAACTTGTGTTTCATCATCAAGAGAGGGTGGATCAGAATCACCTCAGTTTTCACCCTCTCAACCTGACTCCCCATACAGTGCCATTGACTGAGAGGCTGAGTAGACTCTCACTTGCTGGCGTTGCTTACTCATGTCTGCTCTGAAGTGTGAGGTGTGGGCAGTGAAGACATTCTGCTTGTGCTGGGTAGGAGCGTAGCTTTGTGATTATAAACACCATAGGTGCACACAAGTATGGGTGGAGGCGGTTCTTTGAAGGATTCAGCATCTTCTTGATCTCTGAACAATCAAAATTGCTCTTAAAAAAAAAAAAAAAGCTCTTTTGACCTAAAAGTAAAATTGAAAAATACTAAAACCTAAGTAAAGAACAGAGATGCGTTGTGGATCACAGTGTGAGGGGAAAAAAAGTATTAAGAGTCAAATACTGATCGCCCCGATTCAGGGTAAATTCGTTTTTTGTTTGGTTTTGGTTTTATTTTATACTTTAATCTTTTGGAGCCCTGGTGGCGTAATGGTTAAGAATTCGGCTACTAACGAAAAGGTCAGCCATTCAAATCCACCAGGTGCTTCTTGGAAACCCTATGGGGCAGTTCTGCTGTGTCCTGTAGTCAACCCTACAGGACAGCAACAGAGTTTTTTAATCTTTTAAGCCATGAAACCTTCATCCCTACTCAACCTGAGTGGGGTTTCATTAATTAGAAATGGAACAGCCCTTTTATTTGGGTTATAGAAGTGTCTGAAGGCATTCTGTGGTTTATTGCTAATATGAAAATTGTTAATAACTTGGATTTATTTTCAATTTTCAGAAAAAGTGGTGTGAGCATTTCATCCTAAATAATATAGATATTTTTGAGAATCTGAATTTAACTCATCTTTCTGACTTAAGTGATGAGCCTTTGCTGAAGAATATTGCTTTTTACTATGAAAATGAACATGTGCAAGGTACCAAAATGATTATACTTTTATCCAGAGATGAACATTATAAAGTATTGAAAATTTCAAAAGCACTGTTATTCCAGCACATAGCTCAGCATCTTCTTCTAGTCTTTGTTTATATATGTAAATAATTTTTGTTTAGTTTTAATTAGAGTGTACTATTTTAAAACGTTTTTTCACTAATATTATTCCAAAATATTTTTGGAAGAAAACCTTTGGGTGTTTGGCATCTCTGTATAATTTTAACAGTTGAAGTTTTCATTTAAATACATGTATAATATTTCTTCAAGATACTGTCTTTAATTAATATTGTAAAGAAATATCAATTAATTTTTCATTAAACTCTTAATTAAATGATTAAGTATTAATTTAATTAATCAAAATAATTACTTAAATATTAATTAAATTGGTTAACCTAATTAAATAATTAGGTTGACAGTTTGAACCCACACAGAGGTGCCTTGAAAGACAAGCCTTGAAAAACCTAAAGAGCAGTTCTACTCTGCACACATGGGATCACTATAACTCAAATCAATTCGACAGCAATTGAGGGCAACATTATTAGCTAAGATAGTTATGATTTTAAAACTTAGTTATCAAATATGAAAAGAAGATACATTTTAAAAATTTACAACCTCACAGGCAGCACTAGTAACGTTTTTACTTAGATGCAGCGTGGAACTCACTGAAAATTCACTGTTTGACGGTCATTTTAGCTCTGCGGATTTAATTAAGATGTGTGCTTGTTGTCTGTGTAGGAAGGACTTTTAACATTGAGTGTTTTAATTGTTATGTAGGCCTACATTTGAATTTGGAAAGTGCCATTGCAAAGGAGTATGAATATCTCTGGAATACTGTGTCAAACCTGGTTGAAGGGTATGAGGTTGGAAAGCCACTTCCTCTGCGAACAACCAAACTTCATTTTCTCAAAAAGAATCCTTCACCCATTAAAGGTAATAAATTCCTAGATTAATTTGAAATAAAAACATTATTCTTCCAAAATGATCTGAAAACACCACTAATTCAATGTTAAAAGTATAAAATCATTTTTTGGCAGTATGCATGTTAATAATAAAAGTAAATTACCTTTATTGTAGTATCTCTGGGTGTAGTATGTTATGACTGTAATTCTGAAGAAGGAGCCCTGGTAATGCAGTGGTTAAGAGCTTGGCTGCCAACCAAAAGGTCAGAGGTTCCAGTCCAACAGCTGCCCCAGGGAGAAAAATGTTGCAGTCTGCTTCCGTGAAGATTACAGCCTTGAAAACTGTATGGGGCAGTTCTACTGTGTCCTGTGTTTTGCTTGTAATTAGTGGTACCAGTTTTTAATAAAAGCCAGATATATGTGACTTCCATTAGCAAAAATATGACAGTATAAACTAGAAAGTCTCTTTATTCAAAACTTAAAATGTGAGATAAGAGACTCCAAACAAACATCTTCTTATATAATTTTAGGTAAGCTCAAAACAGACTTCCCAATAACAGCGATAGAAGTTAAATATAATGGAATCATGTACAATTCTTAAAATATAATTGAAGAATGAAGAAATAACATAGACATTTTCAGAGAAACAAAAATTGATTATCCATCGTCACAGCATCATGGAAGATATTTCTGGATGATGAATTTCAGAAACAAGGACACCCCAGAAGGAATGTGAGGAAGAAGGCTCCTGGGAACTTAGGATACTTTGATATAAAGATATTTTTTAGAATATGGGGGAAGAACATACATCCTTTTTCTTTCTGTTAAGAGGGGTTCCATCCGACAAAGGCCCTGAGTGCAGATAGTTTACTGATTACAGGAAGATCCAATATGGGGTGGCGAGGTAAGATCAAGAAGGGAAGAAACCAATGCAGGACGCCTTAATGAGTAGGTTACCACAGTGGGCAAACCAAAACCAAACCCACTGCCATCGAGTTGATTCTGACTCATAGCAACCCTATAAGACTGAGTAGAACTGCCCCACAGGGTTTCCAAGGAGTGGCCGGTGGATTTGAACGGCCAACCATTTGGTTACCAGTCTTCGTGCTTAACCACTGCACACTGGGAATCTCTGGAATGGTGTAGAAACCACTTCAGAGCTGGGATATTTATTCTCCAGCTGTTGTCATGTTTCTCATGTCTTTGGCTGAGGACGGTCCCTGAATGTATTAAATCCTAGCACTCTGGTCTGCTTCATATGGGCTCTAAGAAGTCAAGTGCTCAGGCAGAGTTGCCGTCAAAGGCATCAGTGTGAACACGGCAACAGTGAGCGCCAAGGGGATAATGGGCGAAGCAAGAGCAGTGACTGCTATGCTGACCTAGATTATCAAACTAATGCTGGATGAAAAGTAATTTATTAACCAATTATCATGTTTGGGATGTAATTTGTCTGTATCTATGAAGTACATATATGTAATATTTGTATAGGTTTTTAACCCACCCCTTGAGAATATTTTCCATTTTTAGGAGTTCTATTTGTTGCTTTAAAATGTGACTCACGCTTAAAAATAGAGATGGAAAAATATTAAAGAGATGTTATGTATGTATTATATATACGTATTTGCATTTATACTTAGATACATATGTATATATGAATATTATATATCTATACCATGATAAAATCAAAGAGGACCCACGAGGATATTGTAATGATATCAAATAATTTCATTATCACCTGTAGCTTCCCTTGTTTTTAAAATTGTATTTTCATCTAAGTGTGTATATGTAGGCGATCTCGGAGTGAGATACCATTTCAAGATTCTTGCCTCGTAATACCAAAAAAACCCCAAAAAACAAACCTAAACTCATTGCTGTTGAGTCAATTCTGACTCCTAGCAACCCTACGGGACAAAGTAGAACTGCCGCATAGGGTTTCCAAGGAGCGGCTGGGGGATTCGAACTGCTGACCTTTTGGGTAGCAGCTGGGCTCTTAACCACTGTGCCACCAGGGCTGAGAAATACGTATTTGGAAACAGGGAACTTTGGTGTCTTTCTGTGTGTGTCTGTCTGTATCTATCATCATCTGTCTATTACCTACTTATCTGCCAATCTACCTACCTACCTGCCTGCCTGAATGCCACCGATTTCTTTATACTCTGCTGTGATCCAAAATGTTTTAATGTAGGAAATCATTTTATGGGAAGGGATGACAATAATAAACGTAAATAAATTCAGTGTAAAATTTGTCTTATTGTGAAGTTTTAGAAAATAATGCGTAACTTTCCTATAATTTTTCCTAATGCAAAAGTTTCATATTTGACCTTATCTTGATTTTTTATTTGTTTACAGAAAGCTTCAAGGTAAAGATGCCTAATTTGGGTTTTATTCCAGTGTCGTGTAAGCTGGTTGATGAGTTTGTTGGAGACATTTTAAAAGATTTGCCTTTTCTGAAGAGGTATATTGCCTAAGTGTGCCTCAGTAACTGTTTATGAAAGGGTTGATTTACTCACTAAAGATTCTTTGAAACGAAATAAATTAAATCCAGTAAACTGGATGTAATATGGGTTTGTAAATCATAATGAGTTTCATATCAAACTTATCAGTGCCAGTCGAGCATCATGAGGTAAAAATCGATATGGTTTTAATCTCAGAGTCAAAACACTCTAGTAGGTTTTGAATTTGAATATTTGTTGATGTTGATGGGAATGTTAGAGAAATGGAGTGGGTTCTGGGTCCTTACACTTCAAAGAAACCACTGTTTGGATTCTACCATTCACTTCATGTCACAGAAGGACAACAGGAGGCTATGATTTTTTTTTGGTTTATTGTAGTTTAAGTGAAAGTTTACATTTCAAGTTAGTCTCTCAAAAACAAATTTATACATACATTGTTATGTGACCCTAGTTGCTGTCCCTATACTGTGACAGCACACTCCTCTTTCCACCCCTGATTTCCCATGTCCATTCAACCAGCTCCTGACCCTCTCTGCCTTCTCATCTCACCTCCAGACAGGAGCTGCCCATTTAGTCTCATGTGTCTACTTGAGCTAAGAAGCACACACTTCACGAGTATCATTTTATGTCCCATAGTCCAGTCTAATCTTTGTCTGAACAGTTGGCCTTGGGAATTGTTTTAGTTCTGGGTTGACAGAGAGTCTGGGGGCCATGCTTTCTGGGGCCCCTCCAGTCTCAGTCAGACCATTAAGTCTGGCCTTTTTACTAGAATCTGAGTTCTGCACCCCACCTTTCTGCTGCTCCATCAGAGACTCTCTGTTGTGTTCCCTGTCAGGGCAGTCATTGGTGGTAGCTGGGCACCGTCTAGTTCTTCTGGTCTCAGGCTGATGAAGTCTCTGGTCTATGTGGCCCCCTCTGTTCCTTGGGCCAAGGCTTCCCTGTGTTTTTAATTCTTCTTTACTCCAGGTGGTTGGGACCAATTGATGCATCTTAGATGGCCACTTGGTAGCTTTTAAGACCCCAGACGAGGGGGCTATGATTTTATAAAACACTAGTATAAGATGAAATCTGTGCTGTGTTGTATTTGGGGGCATGCAATTTGAAATATGCATGTATCTCTCTTTTTCCTCATAGAGATGATCCTACTGTTGCTTCCCTGGTTAAACAGAAGGAATTTGATGAACTTGTGCACTGGCATTCCCACAGACCTCTGAGTGATGAATATGACCAGGCCAAGTGTCAATTTGATGGTGAGCTCTGGGACTCTGGTTAAATAAATTTAAATAAATGTCACTCTCTGATTTTTATGGACTAGCGGAAAATTATCTTACTATGAGTCACAAAATTATTATTTTTGAATAAATATAGTTTGCAAGATATATAGATGTACATCAGGAAGGTTCAGAATAAAAATTTTCCACTTCGTTGACTGTCTTGCCTGTGCAGGTAGGTCTGAAGATTTCGCAGGAAGAAGTGCACAAATATGACATTTGTCTCCAAAAATATCAGAAGCTGTTTTAAGGAAAGAAGTTGCCTTGTTTAAGAAATCTGTGTATTTCTTTATCTTAAATATATTGACAGAAGCATAGTCTTTTCAGCAATTACAGCTACTTTATACTATTCAGTTAACTTCTTGTAACAAGCACAAGTATTTTGTCTGCCTTCATTCTCAGGGTAGATGGAAGTGTGAAAATGGGCCCCGTAACCAAAAAGAGTAGATCGGCAGAGACTGAATTAGGGATCTTGCCTCTCTGGTTCATGCCTTGTTTCATTTTGTCTTTTTCTACCCCATGTTTACCCCGTAGCCCGGGTGGCGCAGTGGTTAAGAGATCGGCTGCCAGCCGAAAGGTTGCCAGTTCAAATCCACCAGCGATTCCTTGGAAACTCTGAGGCAGTTCTGCTCTGTCCTGTAGTGTGGCTATGAATCAGAATTGAATTGACGACAATGGGTTTACGTTCACCCCGCCCGTCTTAGGACTGACAAATTTACTTTCAGAAGAATCTGGAAGCCTGCATAGTAAGCATGCTCATATGCAGTGCTTATCAGTCTGCTTATATAAATAGCCATTAACACACTGCAAGGTGTGAGGGAATACTTTAGATGAACCCGTTAACAACCTTCAGAGTGGTGTGATTTGATACGTGTAATACTTAGACATAGGAAAATTCATCAGTTTAGCTATTGCCTTTATAAGTGAGTGCAATAAAGGGTTTTGTCTGGTTATGAGAAAAGTCATATCTTGACTACTGGGATTTCCTGTGCCATTGGATTCTACAATAGAGAAAGAGGTTGTAGGGTATCAGTTTCGGGGCTCCTGACTCTATGGCCGTGATCTGCTGTAAGGACTTTCCTATCCAGGGATGCAAGAAATCAGAATACCCTAGATGACTGCCTTCTGGACTCTACCTTCCTCTTGTTAGGTCTGTCTTCTGCCGTGTGAATGGGGTTAATGCCCAGAATCATCATCTTTTTTTTTTTTTTTTTGTAGTACCCTGATACTTGCTTTTGGAGGTAGACATGAAAGAGTGCTTTGTCACATCCATCCTTTAAATAAGATAAGGAGTTACCTGACAGAAAAGAGAGAGCCTGAGTTAGTATTCCCTCTTTAGCAAAGATAGTTAGACTAAATTATTCTTTAAAACTACAAAGAGAAGTGCAGGTCTGGATGGGATGATGTGAAGCAGTTAGAACATTATTGAAAAAAATATAGTAATGTTATATTTTAAGTCTTTCCTTTTTCAGAACATTCTAGAGATCCTCGTGTTCTTAGATCCATGCAAAAGTTTCATGTTTTTCAACGATTTTACGGGAATTCATTAGAATCAGTCTCTTCAAAAGTCATTGTAACTCAAACCCTCAAGCTGAAGAAGAATTTCAGTGGACCCCAAAGCAAAAAGACCCATGTAGGTTCCACAAATTTTATCAAATGTTTTTACTTTGCTCTTCCTTTTCTTAATGGGATATTTATATTTGTTCGCGTCTTTGGTGATTTCTTTCCATGCTTTGGTTTTTCTTTTTCATAGAAGATCGCTAACTCTTTTACTTACTTTTTAAGAAAGTCTAACTTGCACAGAAAATGTTACACATAGTCCTCCCGTGGGGTCACCGTGAGTTGAAAATGACTTCATGATACCGAACAGCAGCAACATACAAAATTAAAGATGAATTCATTTGATAAAGAGCAAAAAGTATCACATTATTAAAGGCTTGGATTTAGAAATTTTGAATTAACATTGGAATTGTTTATTAGTTAATGGCAATGAAAATCTTTTTTGCATATACGTGGTAAAAGTAAGTATGAAATACTTATCTGCTTTGTTTTTGTTTTTGTTTTTGCCTGAGTTATGAAGATTGTCTACACTTTTCCCAAGTATTTACATAATTAACCAATCTATCACCTTTGTTTGGGTGGAAGGTGAGAACTCTCCACTTTCTTTGTAGATTTGACTCCTATAAAGTTCTTCCTTCTTGGGATGCCGTTCTCCTAGCTCTTTCCCAAGGGCCAGAGCTGTGGATGAAGTGTAGGGAGTAAATAAGGAAAGGTTAAGCCTATTACTGAAATACTAATATTAATAACTTATGATATGAAAAATGATCAGTTACTGTGCCTGATCATATCAATATCTGAGTAAATACAGTTTATGTTGAAACTGTATTTACTGATAAAGAGCCCTGGTGGCACACTGGTTAAGTGCTTGGCGACCAACTGAAAGGTTGGTGGTTCGAATCCAGTAGCTGTTCTACGAGAGAAAGATGTGGAAGTCTGATTCCCTAAAGATTAGTGTCTTGGAAACCCTATGGCGAAGTTCTGCTTGTCCTATAGGATCACTATGAGTCGGAATTGACTCAATGGCAAACAGCTTTAAGGGAATGATTTTACTATTTTTGACAAAAATGGACACTTCGTTAGGCTTTAGTCTATTTCTGCTGGCCTCAAATTTGGGAGTTAGGGAAAGATATTTATTTTCATTGAAAGAGCTTCCTAAAGTCAAAGGTTTTAAATATTAGAGAGAGTGACAACTTAACAATGGATCACGAACAAAGGCACTGGTTGCAGTCATCTGCCTTTCCAAACTGAAGTACACAAGGTAGAGATACGGGGAATGAAACCCATAAAGGCCTGTCTTAGTCATCTAGTGCTGCTACAACAGAAATACCACAAGTGGATGACTTTAACAAAGAGAAGTTTATTTCCTTACAGTAAAGTAGGCTAAAAGTCCAAATTCAGGGCGTCAGCTCCAGGAGAAGGCTTTTTCTCTCTGTCAGCGTCCTCCTCATCGGTGTTCCCCTGGATTAGGAGCTTCTCCGCGCAGGGACCCCGGTCCAAAGGATGCACTCTGCTCCTGGCACTGCTTTCTTGATGGTATGAGGTCCCCCTGTCTCTCTGCTCACTTCTGTCTTTTATATCTCAAGAGATTGCCTCAGGGCACAATCCAATCTTGTAGATTGAGTCTTGCTTTACTAACACAACTGCCACCCATCCTCCCTCATGAACATCATGGAGGTAGGATTTACAACATATAGGAAAATCACACAATACCAGGAATCATGACCCAGCCAAATTGATACACACATTTTTTGGGGGACATAATTCAATCCATGACAAGGCCTGAAAGAACATTTCATTCCCACTTTTGAATACTGATTTCATGGGAAAGTTTTCGGCAGATCAGTGAAGTGCACGGTCTCTTTGTCAGGCCTCCAACTAATTAACAAACAAGGAGTGGGTGTGTCAGATCTCCAACAGACAGACGCCTCTCCTGGGATTATTTTTAAACAAAGGTCCTTTATTTTCTGCTGAAGATAACATTAAGTAATAATCACTGCTTCATTTCCAAGGTTCTCAGTCCTCTGGGAAACCTCTAGCCTTGAACTGCGTCAAAAGGGCAAGCAGAAATGGAAGTCACTCCACCTTCCCCTCTGTTAGTTCTACGTGTCGAAGGAAGTTTCTGTAATGACCAGCATGACTAGTAAAATCACAACTGCAGTACGTGGTGATTAGTGCTTTCACAGAGCAGGTATAGCAGAAGGGAAGAGGAGGGATACCTAACTCAGGCTTGGGAGAATCAGAGACCGCTTCCTGGAGGAAGTATTTTGAAAGATAAATAAGGGCTTGGGAAGTGACTGGGGAAGAATGGAAGAGGAAAGACGATTCCAGAGAGGGCAGCAGGTATCATGCACGCAGACAGGAAAGAACAGTGGCCTGGTATCTCTTTGATTTTATTATATTTACTCCTTTATTCATAATCTACACTGCTCAGAAATCTAGAAAATTATCTTCAGAGGTTTTATACTCATTAACTTATTTCAAGTTTTCAATTCGCAGAGGCTTTGATTTTAAGAAATGGACACTGAAAGAGAAATTGAACTTATTCAAGAATGGGATGATGGTCAAAGTTATCAATACAACTTAAAAATACTGTCTCACTAATGAATTGTCATCTTGGAGTACTTCCCACTTGTTTCATGCTGTGTTTCTTTCCTTTTTGGGCAGGAGACAAAAGCTGAAATAATCACTAGAGAAAATAAGAAGAGGTTGTTTGCCAAGGAAGAACAGAAAGAAGAGCAAAAATGGAATTCTCTGTCATTTTCAGTTGAACAGGAACTGAAAGAGAATTTAAATTCTGGAATAAAGAACCTGGAAGATTTTTTGAAGTCATGTAAAAGTAATTCAGTGAAATTTCAAGTTGAAATGGTGGGGCTAACTGCCTGCTTGAAAGCGTGGAAAGAACATTGCCAAGGTGAAGGTATGTGGCTCTGTGTTTTCTTGATTTGTGAATTGAAGAATCAACAAAAATGTGATTATAACTGCCATTTATTAACTAGAAATTTGTACTAGAAGCCTTGCCTGCATTATCTTATTTTCTCCTCCACAGTAAGTATTAATATGCCTATTTTTCCAATGAGAAATGGAATCTCAGAGAGGGTCTCAGCATCGAATATGCAGCATATTTGAAAGCACAATCAAAGATAACTTTAAAAAAGGGCTATTTACAAAAGGGAACCCAACAAGATGGTGAGGTACCCAGGGAGAGTCTGTTCTTCATCCTTGACACCCAAAGACTGCATGTTTACTTTCTGAGTAGAACGAGGACCATGGCTTTCTGCCATACTTAGTTCTTCTGCAGCTTCCTGTGGCTTCCCACAGACTCTGTCCGTTTCTACAGTGGGTAGTAGAAAAGAAAAAAAGGAGAAGATATGGAGAAACTGTATATACTATGACAGTGTGAGGCATAAGCTTAAGCGTCTCTGTTGTTCCCCACCCAGAGTGTTTTAGCAGTCAGGATCAGCCAAGTCTGAGTCTCCTGAATCTGAGACTTGGAATAGACTGGTTGAATTGAAGGGCTCCAGTGATTATTCCAAATACTTATCTGTGGTCATCAATAAATGTTGCTAGGTTTTTGACCAGATATTTAAAGTCATATGGATTTTTTTTTTCTTTGAACGTAGTAGAGAAGACATCTGAGGATAACAGATGGAGGAAAGATTGGTTCCCCAGAAACTTATACAAACCTGAGGTTTAAGAATCTTATTTCTGTTTCAAGGAGCTCTAGAAGCACGGTGGTTAAGTGGCTGCTAACCGAATGCTGGGCAGTTCAAACCCACCAGCCACTCCGTGGGAGAAAGATGTGGCCGTCTGCTGCCACAAAGATTAAAGCCTTGGAAACCTGTGGGCAGCTCTACTCTGTCCTGTAGGGTCGCTATGAGTCGGAATAGGCTCAGCAGCAATGGGTTATGGGATTTCTATTACGAGCTACAAAGGATTTCTTTTTTCCTAAATACTTACAGAGCTACTTCTCAGTTATCTGTAGAGATGATGAAATATGGAAAGTTGTGCTTTAATTTTATTCCAGTACTTAAGTTCAGTTCTCTGTATTCTAAAACCTCCATTAATGTCAGTTAGATAGTGAGTTTAATTAGGTCAGATTAATTGATAGGTGGGATGATTAATCATGGATAATTAAACATTTATTATTTTTGATGGTCTCTTTGACAGTTTTGTTGTTTACTCTTTACCAAGGTAAAAGCTCAAAAGATTTAAGTATCGCTGTTCAAATGATGAAAAGGATCCACTCCTTGATGGATAAATACCCAGAACTTTTGCAAGAGGCAGATCATCAGTTCATAGCCAAATGCCTTAAGTATTTAGGATTTGATGAGTTGGCAAGTTCTTTACATCCAACCCAGGTAATATTTTTATAATACCTCCATTTCTAATACACTAGAGGAATTATTAAAACCCATTGCTGTTGAATCGACTCTGACTCATAGCAACCTTGTAGGACAGGGTAGAACTGCCCTGTAGGGTTTCCAAGGAGCAGCTGTTGGATTCGAACTGCTGACCTTTTGGTTAGCAGCCGAAGGCTTAATCATTGTGTCACCAGGGCCCCGGAGTAATTATTAGGTCTACATGAAGTATCTATAAATATAGTTACTAGTTCTAGATTTTTTTTTCTTTTACAGAGAATATTTACTCTGAGTTCCTAATCATTATTAGTAAACCAGTTGCCCAAATACGAAGTAGTATAGAATTAGAAAATCTGAGTAAATGCTTGCCTGGAAAAACATTAAATGCCAGATAATCTCTGGACCCTTAAAACCAACTCTGTACTCAATTCTAATAAGATATCTCAAAACTGTAATGTAATTGTTCAATAGTCTTTAAATATCTCAGGTTGTAGCTTCCAGTACTATGACGTAAATGATGAAAATCTTAATGTCTGCTAATTTATTCATAGTTAAGACGACGATTTAGGTGGTAAAGGACTTCTTCAATAAATATTAAACATTTTAAAAGGCGGAAAATTGCTTTTCATACGGAAGAGACACAGTAAAAATATTTTAATAGTTTAAATGGTAGCATAATTTAAAATCACTTTAAAAATCATTTAGGTTTCAGGAGAGGAGATAAAGGAGAAGAAAAAGAATAAATATTCAGTTGACATTGGACCTATTCGATTTCAACTACAATTCATGGGCCATTATTTGATACGAGATGAGAGAAAAGATCCAGATCCCAGAGTCCTGGATTTTATTCCTGACACATGGCAGGTAATGATGTGAAATGGAACAAACATCTGTTATTTTCCGATTAAGTGTGATTTCAATAATTTCTATTATATTTGGCTTGAACTTCTTAACATTGTATCATGCCATTGAAAATAGTTTTGTCATTAAAAATGTCAAATGTAGATTCTTTCCCCCCAGCCACCACCCCCATTTAAAGAGAGTGAAATTTTTATTTAACACATAGACTGGTTCCTTGGAGGCACTTTGGTGGATCCACATGTATGTTTATGAGGTTCAGTCTGTGTCATTCAACCTCATTATTATGGAGCAGCCTCCAGGTTTTGCCTGTATCAGCAGGAGTTCGTATTTAAATATATAAACATGTACGGAGAAATTTGGGTAGTTGAAACAGTGTGGACAGTAGTTTAGATATTTACACACTGCATCTGTCACCGTAGTAACTATTCTACTACAGATGTATGTAAAGTTAATATTGACATATAAAATTTGGAATAAAATAGTGTGTTTCTCTATCGATTGAACAATGTGAAATTGCTGATAAATTAAACATTTGTACCAATAATATGCAGTTTCACAGGTTCAATCTAATAGACTTTTGCATTTGGAATCCAGTTTGACCTTTCTTCTGTTGTTGGTGGTGGAAAACCTTAAAAAATTCATGCTTCCTTTTCTTGAGCAGAGCCCTGGTGGCACAGGTGTAAAGAGCTCGGCTGCTAACCTAAAGATGAGCAGTTCGAATCTACCAGTTGCTCCTTGGAAACCCTATGGGGCAGTTCTACTCTGTCCAGAGGGTCACTATGAGTCGGAGTTGATTCAAAGGCAATGGGTTTGGTTGTTTTTGGTTGTTCTCTCGAGCAGGAGGACCAAGTTCCTCCCTTTGGTGCAGGACATGGCAGACGAGTGGTCTCCATCAGTTCCAGGCACATCGTGATTCCTCTGATGCTCGCTTCACTATGAGATGTGGCTGGAAGTGAACTAGACTGTAGAGGGTGTACAGTGTGGGGATTTGGGGTGTTTTCCCATCTTCTGTAAAGGGGTATGATTCTTTGACCAGTCATCATTTTGAATGATAAAAGCATAGGCTGAAGGGATAAGAACTCGTGAAGCACTCACTCGCCCTCCAGGGTAGCAACCTGGCATTCTTACTTACAGAAAATAGGAGGAATAAAGTTATTAATCTTTGATTTTTTTCTCTCAATCATTATTCACCGTCAGAAAACTGCATATTAGGTACTTCTTAGAGCTTAATTTCTCACAGCCATTCTACACTTACTGAATGACAAGTAATTACAAAGAAAAGTCTTTCCAATAAGAAATAATATTTTCTTCAGTCTCACTCTCCATGTTTCAGATACAAAACTCAACTTTCAGTCATTCAAACAATAAAAATAAATTCAAAAAGCTCTCTTCTGAGAGAATGACGTGAGCTCTTCAGATTTTCCGGGAAATCTCTGTGTGTTTGCAACATCCATTCTGTGTGAAGTTTCAGAGAATCATATAGAAAAGTATTTTAATATGTTTGTTTTGTTAACACGCTGTTCA
>NW_004444156.1:3048694-3062566 GCF_000243295.1 Trichechus manatus latirostris
TTTTGCTATTGTGAACAATGCTGCCATGAACATAGGTGTGCATATGTCTATTCGAGTGACGACTCTTAGTACTATAGTTTCGATTATAGTTTTTCTTTTTTCTTTTTTCTTTGCTTTTCATGGTTATAAAAGCAGTAAGCACTCATTGCAGGAAATTAGTAAGATATGTCCAGAAATAATTAAGATTATATAAATGGAATTACTAAGTCAAATGCAATACATACTGCATACTGCTAAATTACTCTCCTAAAAGTTTGAATCCATTTTTATTCCCACTGGAAGTATATGGCCTGTCTAGTCTCTTTCCTTACCCAACATTCCATGTTACCATTTAAAATAAGTTTTTGCCATACTCATAGGTGAAAACCATTATTCATATTTAAACATGCATTTCTGTGATTACAGTGATTTGGATATCTTTATGGTTTTTGAGCATTGGAATTTATTTATGAGCTACTTATTGATGCATTTTGCCCGTGTTTCTTTTTCTTGGGAAGGGTTTTTTTTTAATTGATTTATCAGAACTTTGTATAATAAACATATTAACCCAGTCTCTGACATGAATACAGCAAATATTTTTAACATTTATCATTTTGTCTTTTCACTATATTTAAGGTCTTTTTAATTATAACAGTATTTTAGTAATATCTTTGTATAGTCAGACGTTGATATCTTCATTTAGGGTTTCTGTGTATGTGCTCAAATAAATGAGAATGTATGAAAATGTTCACTTTATAGTACATTTATGGTTATAGATTAAAATTTACGCTTTAATCTACATAGTATAATTTTGGGGTGGGGGGGACTAAAGTGTGAAATAGATATTCGTAGGTTTCTCCACACTCAGATTCCACTGGCCAGGCTACCTCCTTGGTCTAAAGCCCCGTCTAATTATTCATGCAGACATTTAAATTGAAGAAGTCAAGGAAAGTCCCCAAACACAGGAACCACACATCTGTCTTTGCTGTCCTTCACATGACCTCCTTTCTATAGAAGATTCGAGCTCCTCTCTAAGTCTCAGTCATCCAGGCGTTCAGCTGTTTCGTCTCATGTGTGGGGTCATTTCCTTTTTTTTTCTTTATGATGAAGCTATCTATTTTTTTTTTTTTTTCCATTTACTCTAAGACAGATTTATCAATGAGGTTTATATGCTTAGTTAAGCATCTGAAAGGGACACTTTTAGGGTATTTAGTGTAGATGGGTATAAGGAAGGTATTATTAATTTTCTACACTCATGGAAGAACACACTTTTAGACAGAGTCTGTTGTGTGTTAAGGCTTCACCTGTCTGCACCCTGTTATGTTGCTAATAGATCTCTTTCCTTGTCAATCAGGCCCTTGTGAATCAAGTGTCAGCAACTGTTGAAAATCGTTTTTCCAAACACCTGCCAAGTGGTGAAGCTCTATGTGGTGTTTTTACAAGGGAGTATCGTCATGATGCCCTCAACTGTCAGGTAGGGTATATTAATTAATGACTTTATTATCAAATTATGGAACAGTACTTATATATCTCTTTCACTAGGATTTCAGCATCTTCACAAGGCCATGTGAAATAATTTCCTTGAATTTATGAAAGGTAAAATTGTTTCAGAGAAAATTTAATATCATTACATTGCAAAGCATGAGAAATAGAACAGATTTTTCTCTAACGACGCTTATGTTTTGATTTCAGATTTCAGTAAATACTCACTGCATCTTGGTTTATAAAAGAATTCAAAGTTATATGGAAATCCCAATAAGTAATAAGAAAATTAACAAAAACCACTTTCCAATCATAATTTCTTTTTCTTGAGAAGTCAAAAATGTTGTATTACTGATAGTCTACTTGGTGTTAGGCAAATCATAGAGAAATACAGATTTTCCTCAGTAAACTCCCAGGTAAACAATTAAGACTAAACAAAACAATGGCTGTAGTACATTGTGTGGTAGACATGGAGATGTACTAGCCAGATTGCCCTTCTAGGAAGACTAGCTGCCCAGCTATGGGGAGTGTTGGTCAGGACAAATACCAGCTGTCAGCTCTCCCAGGTCTGCCTGTGACGTCCTGAGCTAGGCAAGGGTATAAACATCCGGCCATATTGCCTTGGTATGGGACAACTCTGACAGACAATACTCACTCCAGAACTCTAAACAGGATACCAAGGCTTCGTCAGGCTTTACAGTTTGACGTCCCTTTTGCCCCAACTTGTCATAGTTGTTGATCTTTAATGAACTTCTTGTACTCCAAAGTGTATCTCACAGTTAAGTTTTGGAGAACCAAACCCGAGACAATGAACTATTTCTATTTTTAATACTCGGAATGCTCATACATTTAAGAATTTAAACTTCAAAGCTGACATTTTACTGTTTTTGACCTACAAAAATTGCAATTTCATGTTTTTCAAACTAATGCATCACAATTTTAATGAAACTCATTTTCAGAGGCATTATTATAGCTTAGGGTCCCAGGTGGTGCAAATGGCTTCAAGTTGACTGCTAACCGAAAGGTTAGCGGTTTAAACCCACCCAGTGGTACCATGAATGAAATGCCTTGCTATCTGCTTCCTTCAAGATAATAGCCAAGAAAACCCTATGGAGCAGTTCTACTCTGTAACTCCTAGGGTCACCATGAGTAAGAACTGACTTAACCTCAACAGGTTTGGTTTTGGTATTTTATCCTAACTATCAGCAGATCTTCTCTGTCCCACAGGGTCACTATGTGTCAGAATTGACTCGACGGCCGTGGGTTTGGTTTTTTGGTTTCTAGCAGGTACATTCAGTGACTTAAACTTTTTTTTTTTATATATATATATATTCATATAACTGTCTGCCCATAGTAAGTGCTGGAATGTTAGTTCACACACTATTATTATTTTTAGGTACTTATTACAGTGCCTGCCTGCTTTGAAATTCTGCTCCTTGCTCCTCATCGCCAAAAATGGGTGAAAAAGATCAGATATGTTATATTTGATGAGGTACGTTTGGTGTTTATTTCTCTGGGTTGATGTCCTACTGTGCATACATGCTATAAGGAGGATTTCTGGTGCTTCGGGACCTCAGCCCCCTTGGTTGACGTTCAGGTTGGAGGGACACTTCCTTTGGAACTGTCTCACCAGTGAATCACGATCGATCTTTTGGCTCCATTTGCCTGTTGTGACCCCACAGGGTAGATCGGTTCACTCTGTAGATCTCCGTATGAGAGAGGAACCTTCCATTGGTGACTGCTATTTCAGGGGAACAGAATTCACCCACCATATCATAAGCTTCCATGGATAGAGATTTCAAAACCCAATCTTAGATCTCTAAGGCAAAGAATAGTGCCTTACAATTGCCAACAATATTGGGAATTATGGAATGTATATCATCAGTCATGGTCCCAACAGAGAACGGATAGCATGTTCAAAATTCAAGAATCAAGAAGGGTGTGTTTTTAAAAGGTATGTGTACAAGGGAAACTATAAGAGTTAGTTCAGTAATCCAGAAGTAGAAGCTTACCTTAATCCTAAAAGGACGAGGTGAGGAAGCAGTTATTGAAATTCAGAAGGAGGTTCCTGTTGAGTTGACCACATTGGAAGGAGCTCATCTTACCGTGGTTGATGTACACAGCCAAATCAAGATAATCTTCCAGGAAGGGAGACAAGGGAATAAAGACCTCAGCTTCATTCTACCCGCTTCCTCTGATCAATAGCCAGGGCTCTCCACTGGCCAAATCCAATAGAACCAGAGGGTATGGGAGCAATTTTGAGGTAATCCTTATTGGTCAGTTTCCCTGGATGGAGAGAACAGGGTGGAAAATAGTAGATATTTATAGAGACAAAGAGAAGATATTTAGCAAAGATACGAAGCAGCATTACTAACAATACTTACTCAAAGTGATTTAACATATTAAAAGTATATGTTCCTTTGCTACAAGGTTTTGTCAGCCTAAAGGGGAAATAGATGACAAACCTCTATTTACTGTACCTTTTTCTTGTTTTATACTTTGGAGCCACCAAATAGTAGAAAATACTTTCTGATTTGTTTGATCCTGAATAGATTTGTTTGATCCAGAATAACTCCTTGTATTAGTTATTTTTGGTTAATCTGTGTAAATTGTTTCTCGAAGGCCTTGACTATTCCTTAAAAAAAAAAAAAGCAAAATAAAAACAACTTTGCCTTTGCACTCTGGAACCTTGAATTATAGTCTAATCTCAAAACTCTAAAGTCATATGACATTGGGTACCTCAGTTTTCCCAATTTTACATAAGGGTGAATCTGATGGGTTTTGAAGGTTAATATCTGGTCCATCAGAGTCAGAGAAACGTGCCAGCTAGTACAAAGCGTAAGGTTAATATTCAGCAAAGTGGTAAATTTTCTGGCCAGGACAAAGCCAATGAGTAGTTGAAATATTCTTTTCTTTTTTTTTTTATTACTAGGCTTCTCTGAGAGTAAGCCCTTTTCAGTTGATTGTCAGGTGTTATAATCTGTTTAATGAAGACCACATTTGAGAATCTTCCCTGACTCCACCTCAGTTTGCTCTGTTTGGTCAAAAGGCATTCATTCATTTATTCAGGAAATGTTTATGGGGTATCTTCTCAGCGTCAGGCACTGTATCATCACTGGGGATACCCAGGTGTAAGGTCACAGTTTAACTGAGAAAGAGGAATTAAACAAGTAAGTGCACACATGACTATATTAGTCTGCATTGGTCCATTCTATGGAGAGAAAGAGCAGGCTGTCATGTCTCCAATAACGGCAGGATGGGCGAGGGAGGACATCCAGAACGGGTGGTCAGAGAACTGTTTCCTAGGCGGTGACATTAAGCTGAACTCAATAGATTAAGTGGAAGTAGCCTGAGTAAGAGAGTGGGTAAGAGCATTTTGAGCATAGGGAACAATAAGTATGTGAAAGCTCCGAGTAGAAATGCAACAAAGCAAAAGCCAGTATGCCTGGAGCAGATTAAATGTGGGGAAGAGTGGCTTGAGATGAAGCTAGAAAGGTAAGCAGGGGCCAAATTATGCTTGGCATTATATGCCCTGTTAAGGAGTTTGTGAGGAAACCCTGGTTGCACAGTGGTTAAGAGTTTGGCTGCTAACCAAAAGATCAGCAGTTCAAATCCACCAGGTTCTCCTTGGAAACCCTATGGGACAATTCTACTCTGTCTTATAGGGTCGCTATAGGTCGGAATCAACTCAACAGCAATGGGTTGTGGTTTTTGGTAAGGAGTTTGTATTTTGTTCCATGTGCAATGGGATGATAGTGAAGAAATTTAACTAGGGACATGAACTGACCAATATTTATCTTTTAAACGTATCATTTTGGTTGTGTTTGAAGAATGTAGGGGTCAGGAACGGAGGCAGGGATAGCAGGCAGGATACTGTGGTAGTTGAGGTGAGATGTAATGGTGGCTTGGTTATAAATGGAGATGGAGAGAAATACGTAAATGTGAAAAAAATTCTGTAAGTAAGAAAAAGAGGAATTTGGGATAGATTGACTAAGGGAATTGAAATTTTAGGTGTTGAGATTTATTGCCTGAATTTGACAAACGCTGAGTTTTGGGAAACTCTGAGTATTTCAGGCTTCCATATCTTATTTTCATTTATAATTTATAAATCAGCTTTTCAGCTGAGAACCTTTTTTCTTTACTAGGTGCATTGTCTTGGTGGAGAAATTGGAGCAGAAGTCTGGGAGCACCTCCTTGTCATGATCCGATGCCCCTTTTTGGCCCTTTCTGCTACAATAAGTAACCCTAAACATCTCACTGAGTAAGTGTTGGGTCCACTTGGGACAGAATACTTACCTATTTTGAATGTTTGAGTTTTATGCTTTCTGTATGGGTTCTGAAGGGTTTTGTAACTTTTGGGTGAATTTATTAACTTATCTCTTCATCTTCAAAGAACAGAGCCTGTCTTTTGCATCCTGGCAGGTACTGACCGAAGTCATCCTCTAGAAAGAACAGTCAAGGACTTCCCTAGGCAGATCTAAAATTGAGTAGGAAATGTTCCCTCCTATTTCAAAAAAGGTTCACCAGAAATGATATATTTATATCCCTTTTTCTTTGTCCTTCACCAAGAAGTGAAAAATAAAAAGGTATAATGACGTACTCAGCCAGGGACCCTGAGATTTCTTCATAATATCCCACTTGTAGAGCCTATTTAGAAAAATAGCAAAGCCTTATTATTGATAGCCACAGATTATTTTGTCATGGAGCTTGATTTTTTTTTTTTCTCTAGTAATAATGGCAATTATAGCAAAGACACCTGTAAGGCTTTCTCAGTGCCAGGTCCTGTTCTGAGGGCTTTGCGTATCCTCATTTAGCTTATATATCTGTCAATCTTAATGGAAAATTAGGCACAGAGAGGTAAAGGGACTCAACCAAAAGAGCCACAGCTCATAGATACAGAAGCTGAGATTCAATCTCAGGTGGTTTGACTCCAGAGCCTATTCTCTGAAGTATAATTTTCAGGGCATATGAAATTTATTTATTTACTTATAAATGTTTTGTTTCGTGTGAAAGAACTCCATGTTCTACCTCAATAATATGTAAATTTATTTTTTGAGGTGGCTACAATCAGTAAAACGGTACTGGAAGCAGACAGACAATACAATCGGAGAAAATTCTGCTTCTAAGAGAAAGACTGGCTCTCATTCCAATGTTCACAAAGACTCCTCGCAAATGAAACAATCATATAAAGTTAGACTTGGTATGTTTGATATAGCCATAAGCATTTTTATATTTTACTGAGGATTATTCTAGTCATTGCGTGTCAATTGATTTGGAAATTCTTGTACTTCATGTTTTAGTCCTCTATGAAGAGAGATACAATGATTTAGAGAAGCACGTATGTTCCGTGAAAGACGATGATGTTTGTTTTGATCATTTTCACCCGTGTGCTGCACTCACAGCAGATCATGTAAGTAATGCTTTAGCTGTGTTTGCTTTGAGTAATATAAATTTTTAGTGTATGTATCATAATTGAAAAGCTGCCTGATTCTTAGCAGAATTGCAGAAAACATACCCCGCAACAGATATTTTAACCTTAGTTTTAAGGATGGGAGCCTTGGTGGTGCAGTGGTTAAGAGCTAACGCTGCTAACCAAAAAGTTGGCAGTTTGAATCCACCAGCCGCTCCTTGGAAACCCTATGGGACAGTTCTACTCTGTCCTACAGGTTCTCTATGAGTCAGAATTGACTCCATGGCAACAGGGTTTTTTTTTTTTTTTTTGGATACCCAGGATGGTCTTTGTTGGTTTCTCAATGGTGTCTGAATCCACACAGCCTGAAAATGACTAAAAGTTTTACCGTGAATTCTTTGGTTAATTTACCTTATTTCTGGACATTATTTTTGTCCACTTTCTTTCTTTGCTACGCCAATGTCATTCTGTCCACCTCTCTGCCACTAACTCTTCCTTCAGTGTTATTAGGTGCCATCAATCAACTCTGACTTGTAACAACCCCATGTGATAGAGTAGAACCACCCCATAGGGCTTCCTAGGCTATAATCTTTACGAGAGCAGATCACCAGATCTTCTCTCCCATGGAACAACTGGTGGGTTCGAACCACTGACCTTTTGGTTACCAGCCAAGCACTTAACATTGGCCACCAGGGTTCCTTCCTGGCAGATTAATCCTTCTGAAATATAATTCTGATCTAGACAAGCCTTTAATGGCGTTCCCCTGGAAAAGGATAAATGTCAACTTTTTTAGCTTGGTATCTATGGTCTTCTGTGGCCTGGCCCCAACCTCCTTTCTACTCATGCACTCGTATTTTACTGCTAGAGGCCCTCATGCCATATGTTGTACCTGGAATGTTGCACCCCCGAGTCCAGTGCCCGTTGTCCAGATCCTGTTCTTCTCTCGCAACTTTTCTCCTGCTTTCCTTTCTTTCCTCCTTGATTCCTTCCCTTCTCTTTTACTTTTTTCATTTGCATTACCTTCTTCCCTCCTTCCCTCTTTCTTCCTTCCTGATACCCAGTGATTATCTTATTTCATCCAATGATTACCTTATTTTCATCTGTATCTGACTTTTTTTGACTGCATAATTTTTTTAAAAGTAATATATTCTCCTTAGGATGGTTCAAGACAGGTTCTCTTGAAGCAGCTCTGAGTACAGTGGTTTAGAGCTCGGCAGGATTATCATTTTGGTACAAGAGCCTTTGCCCCATTCTCACTAGCTATTTATGGAATAACTGGAAAGCAACAGCTCTGCTGCGGTGTGCTCTGACCCTGTATGACTTCTGCAAAGGCCCTGCTCTTGCAAGAGAATTCTTAAGACTTAGACTTCTGCAGCAGGACCGTAAGAAGAAAACAAAGGCTGAGGCATTACATTATGTTTGGACAGCTGTGGTTAAGGGTGTCGAGCATGTACCTTTTTTAAAGTAGCGGTGATAAAAAGTAGGTCGACCTTTCCAAATGAGAACACCATTCCTGATCTTATGTTGTACACTTCAGATCAGTATGAAGGAGCTGAGTGGCAAGTAAAAGAATAAACTGTGGCAACGTGAAGAGAAGCCCCTTCTGCCTGCATCCTCTCCTCTGTGCCTCTCTCATGGAAATGGTTCAGAAGGGAAGCGATGGGGCAGGATGAGGGAGCTGGCCTTCATCCAGCTGTGGGGAGGGATTGCCTTCAATCCATGTAAGACTCGTTCCTGGACAAAGAGCAGAGTTATTTGGCCTTTGTCACCAATGATGATGCCATACAGGAACAGCTGCTTGGCTCTGGGGAGAGGTCAGCCCTGGGCAGTCCCTGAAATAACTGCTGTGTGTCTCTTCTCGCTCAGCTTGGAGCAATGCTTGTCATCATGTATAAGATTAGGATCAATAATATGGTTGGCAAAAAGAGCATCATGTTATAATACGATTGTGTGTTTATGAATGAGGACTAGCATACATCTATGACCTTTTGTTTACCTTCCTTCTCTGCCTAGACTGACTTTTTTGTCAGCTCGTTAGGTACCGTGTGGTAGAGAGCAACTGAACTGAATTCCCAGCTTTTATCCTCAGAATTATTAAACTGATTTAAAAAATGAAAACCTGTAAGTTGAAAATTAATTTAATTTGATTGAGACATCAACCATGTGCCAGTTAGGCCTGTTACATAGGTTATGTAATTTAATCCTCACAGTAAACCTATGGCATAGGAAGCATTATCCCCCATTTTAGAAATACGGAAACTCAGGCCTCTGTAAAAGGCTATGAGACCTTAAGAAATTGTAAGTACTCTTGAACCCAACCAGAAGATTTTTATGTTAAATATCATGATAATTCCCATAAAGCACATGACAATTTATTTTAGTTAGACAGAATAAGTAATAACTTCAAGTGATAATTAATTAGAGAAAAAATTACCAACATTCAAAAACAATATATGCATTTATTATTCTGGTATAATGTGGTCTTTGCCATCTAGCTGGCTTTAAGTGCTCAGACTGGGAGAGGCTAAATGAGGACTCTGTCCATTTATTTGCATGCTATAGTTTTAAAAGTTTAAAAAGCATCTGCTGATACATTAATCTCATTTGTTCCTACCACAATCCCTAAGTTGGAAGTACAGGTATATTCATTCCTATACTATGGATGATAAAATAGCAGTTAGAAGTGGGATTAGAATAGACATTCTAACACAAACTTTTCTGTACTTTCCATTCCACCAAACATCGTCTCCATTTTTTTGTCAACTGGGTTGTGTTTGGAGTGGATTCTTTAGCTCAGAATTTCCAAATGAGTGTTTTATAACCTGTTAATAGCTATTTATTAAAACAAGTATCTTATTGTCAAATAATTTTGGGAAAAAAATCTGCATACTATAATTCCTTCTTTGAGATTTTAACACTTCCAATGAGAAGTCTTGGAAAAAGCCTATTTAATAGAGCGCCAGTGAAATTCCTCTCTTTTTTTTTTTTTTGAAGAAGGTGGTTGTTGTTGTTAGATACCATTGAGTTAGTTCTGACTCACAGCGACCCTACATACAACAGAACGAAACACTGCCCAGTCCTACGCCATCCTCACAATCGTTGTTATGCATGAGCCCATTGTTGCAGCCACTGTGTCAGTCCATCTCGTTGAGGGTCTTCCTCCTCTTCACCGATCCTCCACTTTATCAAGCATGATGGCCTTCTCCAGGAACTGGTCCCTCCTGGTAACGTGTCCAAAGTACATGAAACAGAGTCTTGCCATCCTCGCTTCCAAGGTGCATTCTGGCTGTACTTCTTTTGAAGAATACTTATTAACGTTTCAGGGACCATGGTTTCACACACAATTGATTCATAATACTAGAGGTTGAAACCAGCAGAAGATACTATGTGTAAACTTTTTGAGAATAGGAAGTTTTAATTTCCATTTTAAAATATCTGCGGATTAAATGAATGGTAAACACATCCAGAAGGCTTAAGGCAGAACCAAATCAGCGATCTTGTGAGAAGTTTCTTTGCATGTCTAAAGATGGTCTTAGAGTCTTGTCTTGAAGTTGGCCTAGCTCTTATCTTTGAACTTAGTCTGGCCTGGTACCCGTACGTTCATGGGGTGGTGCAAATGGTGAAGCACTTGACTACGTACTGAAAAGTTGGTGGTTCAAATTCACCCCCTCAGGTGCCTCGAAAGACAGGCCTGGTGATCTGTTTCCAAAAGGCACAGCCTGAAAAATCCTTTGGAGATTGCCATGAGTCAGAATAGACTTGACGGTAACTGTTTTTTTGGTACCCATAAAAACAAAGAATCATCTTCATCATCAAGCCAATTTCAATTTTAGTTACAGGGTAGAGGTTGCATCTTCTTGTCTAAACCAAGTCCACGTATCTTCCATCTATCCAATATCCCGTTTTGAGCTCTGGAGGCAGTTCATAGAGAATTAGCTGAGCTAAAGGTCTTAGGAGGTATAAAACCTTTTTGGTGGGCATTTGGGGTTTCTCTACTTTCGTATCTCAGGGGTCCTCTTGGTTAATATTTTGTTAGCATTTGGCACCTATTAGCATTTAAATATTTTTAGTTTAGTACCCCTTAATGTCTTCGATAGTGACTATAAGCAATGGATGTAAGATAAAATAGAAAAAAGAGTAAAAAATTTCTTTATTTTTCAATATATAACAATGAATTTAATGCAAAATATTCATTAACCTAATGCAGTTAATTTAGTTGAAAACAATTTAATGCAAAAATAGTATTACTCCTATTTGATTAAAGTGCAAATCTATTAATAATTCCAAGTATTTGTTTGCTAGTTCAGATAATCAGATTTAATTCCAGAACTGAAGACAGAGTCTTGAATCATTAATGCCATTTGAACATTATACTAATGCAAACAGATAGTCTCTTCAGTGTAATTACATGTTAAAATACAGTATAGGAACAGATAGAATATAGACCCTATGTCACACACCTTCTAGGGCTAACAGAGTTCTTCATCAGCCTGTATTCTGTGGTGAGAGGGAGTCCACTACCTGTTTGCTGGTTTCTGGCCAACCCCCCCGACTGGAGCTCAGGTCCCGCTTAACTAGCCTCGCTGATGGGAGAGGCTTACTTCTTTGATCCATAGCCCTGAACATATGGAGAGAAGCCCTTGTCTCTCAGTTGGTGGGGAAATTGGTGCTCAGTGTGTTCTTCCTAAACTCTTTAGGCAAGTCCAGGCTGGCCACACACACTGAGAGAAAAGTCCACGGTCATCCTACAGATAACCCATGTGACCAGAGTGATGATTTATTTACTTTCAACTTGCTCCAAAAGAATTTAAGTCAGGTTAAAAATAAAGATGCAAATACTGGTCAACAGGAATCAGACAGGGAAGAAAACCAGAAATGGGGAAAATAAAATCAGACTTTCACAGAATGTGAAAGATAAATTTGCCCATAACCTTTATAGCTGCCAATACAAAAGGAAAATTCGTTTCCCATAGCAGTTGCTTAGTTGTTATTTTTATATAACCATAGAAACAGGATGAATTGTAATTTCTTCCCGTAATTTATCAGTTTTTAATTTGAATTTACGTGGTTTATTCTTGGAGGCTATTATATTTGACACCAATAAATTAGATATCTTTTACTCATTAATCTCAAACATTTCTGGTTTATTTACTTGTCCCTTCTCCTTAGAAAGAATCTCAGAAGGGAGAAGGAATCTTAGAAGGGATGGTTGTGTAATTCTCATAATATTCATAACACTGTCGTATTTATGTATTGCTTTATAGTTTGTGAAAAGCACCTGTCTGCCTTGGTCTCTTACCTGTGGAGTACACTATGAGTAAGGAGGGACTGCAGCAGGCTGGGCTTTATGGCACCTAGTGTTATACCAGCATCTGTTATGCTAAGGTGTTTCACTTCGAAAAAGTGATAAAGTGACTCAAAATTACATGCCCTTAAAGCAGAATTTTCCTCCTTTTCTAGTTAAGAAAAATATCTTCCACTACAGAGCTGAGAGACCTTAGATATGATCCTATTATCTCCATCTTTCAGTACTGACAAAAGAGAGATTCAAAGTGGAGAAGAGATACTAGTAATTAGTGGGGCAACAGGTGGTCAGTTCAGCCCTCTGCCATCACCCTGTTCTGTGTTCGCTCCATATCACACAAATCTCTTATACAATAATTTATGCTAGTTCTATTTTGCTTACTTCTCAGTGGAAACAAAACATCTCTAAGATATACCTCTGAGTCTTTTTTTTTTTTTTTTTGGATTTAACAAATAAAAATTTATTTTCTCACAGTCTAGTAGGTTGCAAGTCCAAATTCAGGTAGTCAGCCCAGAAGAAGGCTTTCTTTGTCTGTCGGCTCTGGAGGAAGTTCCTTGTCATCAATCTTCCCCTGAACTAGGAGCTTCTCCACACAGGAACCCAAGGTCCAAAGGACACGCTCTGCTCCTGGCGCTGCTTTCTTGGTGGTATGAGGTCCCCCCATCTCTCTCTGCTCACTTCTCTCTTTTATTTTTAATTTTTTTTAATTATACTTTAGATGAAGGTTTACAGAACAAATAGTTTCTCATTAAACAGTCAGTACACATTGTTTTATGACATTGGTTAACAACCCCACGACATGTCAACACTCTCCCTTCTTGACCTTGGAGGATCTTTTTTTTTTGGTGAAAATATACATAGCCAGTGATACACCATTTCAAAAATTTCTACATGTACAATTCAGTGACATCGATTACATTCTTCCAGTTATGCTGCTATTCTCACTATCCTTTTCCAAATTATTCCATCACCATTATTTTCAACTCACTGTCCCCTAGGCTTCCCATCAAACCTTTTGAGTTGCTGTTGTCAATTTGATCTCACATAGATAATTCTTTTTTTTTTTTTGTACTGTAGATGAACGTCTACAGAACAAATAGTTTCTCATTAAACAGTTAGTACACATATTGCCCTATGACAATGGTTAACATACCCATAACATGTCAACACTGTCCCTTCTCAACCTTGGGTTCCCTATCACCAGCTTTCCTGTCCCCTCCTGCCTTCTAGTCCTTGTCCTTGGACTGCTGTGCTTCATTAGTCCTGTTTTGTTTTATGGGGCTGTCCAATCTCCAGTTGAACAGTGAACCTCCGGAGTGACTTCACCACTGAGCTATAAGGGTATCTGGGGGTCATACTCTCAGGGTTTCTCCAGTCTCTGTCAGGCCAGTAAATCTGGTCTTTTTGTGTGAGTTAGAATTTTGTTTTACATCCTTCTCCAGCTCTGTCCAGAACCCTCTGTTAGGATCCTGGTCAGAACGGTCAGTGGTGGTAGCCGGGCACCATCTAGTTGTACTGTACTCGGTTGGAGGCCTTGGTAGCTGTGGTCCATTAGTCCTTTGGACTAATCTTTTCCTTGTATCTTGTTTTCTTCATTCTCCCTTGCTCCCAAAGGGGTGAGACCAGTGGAGTATCTTAGATGGCTGCTCACAGGCTTTTAAGACCCCAGACGCTACTCACCAAGGTAGAATGTAGA
>NW_004444156.1:3062666-3105718 GCF_000243295.1 Trichechus manatus latirostris
TGTGCTGGCTTCCCCAGTATTGTGTACTGTCTTACTCTTCACCAAAGTTACCACTTATCTATTGTCTGTTTAGTTCTCCCCTCAACCCCTCCCATCCCTCGTAACCGACAAAGATTGTTTCTCAGCATAATGTCCTCCAGTTTCATCCATGTTATGAGATGCTTCACAGATTCATCATTGTTCTTTATCGTTGCATAGTACTCCACTGTGTGTATGTACCATAGTTTGTTTATCCTTTCATCTGTTGATGGGCATCTAGGTTGTTTCCATCTTTTTGCTATTGTGAACAAGAAGAGTAAAAAGTTTCATTTTATTTTAAACACAGATTGAAAAGTATGGATTCCCTTCTGATCTTAGCCTCTCACCTCGAGAAAGCATCCAGCTTTATGACACCATGGTTGAAGCCTGGAAAACTTGGCCCAGAGCTCAGGTAAATAATAATCATGGAAGTGAATTTGAATTGATGCAGTTAAAGAGGATGATAACATTACTGTTCAGGTAAACAAACTCATCCTTTCTAATTAACTTGAATCTGATCTTTTAAAATTATCAGTGGCCCCTTTCTAAAATAAGTGGCCCCTTTTCAGACATTATTCTTAACATTTTATGTTTTATTTTAATGGGGTGGAGCACCATTGAATCCTGAATGTATTTCTTCTTTCAATTTCTGGGATTCATATTTCAGGGTCCTTTACCTCTGGGATTTATTTTACTTCATTTTCTTTCACTGCACTCTTCTCCTTGCTCTGCACTCTGCTGGTCAGTTTTCGGCTTCTCCTAGCCCTTCCTCTGCATTTTGTCCCTTGGAGAGTTCATCCATGTTAATACATATGGAGAGGTAAAAAGAAGTTCAACAGCTCTACCCTTGAAGCTTGTAATGTTGTTAATAAAACACATGATGAAGAAGCATCTTTGGATGTTCTTGTGTGCTTTTCTTTAATTCTGCGGTATTTGTTTTCAAGGAATTGTGTCCAGAGGAATTCATTCATTTTAAGAACAAAATAGTCATTAAGAAGTTGGATGCTAGAAAATATGAAGAGAGCTTAAAGGCAGAATTAACCAACTGGATTAAAAATGGCCAAATAGAGCAGGTAATTTTCACAGAGGTTGCATTGTTCAGATAATATGATTTTCTGTTTTTACGTTTCATCTTTAATTTTCATTTTAGAATTTTAAGTGGAACGTAAAGTCTGGTGACTCTGAGGTACGGGGAGAAAAGAGAATGAGAGAGAGGAGCAGAATTGATCTTTTTCGTATCCTCAGTGTCTCCTAAAACATATGCCAGAGACTCCTGGGTCCTTCTAGATGCACTAACAGAAAAGAGCAGAGGACTTACCGTCCACAGAGACAGGCTTGTTGGTGCCTCGGCCGTGGAGCAGCTGGTCTCAGAGTAACAGAAGCTGGGAAGGATTTTTTACCCCTTTCTCTTTTTGTCTTAGAGTGTGAGTTTTAAGCTGTTTTATTTCAAGTTGTAGGAGCTGTTTGTGCATTAGAACCTTAACCCAGAGCCATGTTAGTTATGAATATTTATTTTAAGTAGGCTGATGGCCTTTATGTTTTGATTTTGCTCCATTGTCGCATGCTGAGATTTCCCAGAAAATCGGACTATGTATATGTCACATATATCAGACTTTTCTCATGTAACTGTCCATTATTTTTAACTTAGAAAACCTGTTTCCACCCAGAAACAAGTTAATGCAATTAACTTATATCTTCTTCTAGTTATTTTGTCATTAAAACAACAAAAACAACAAAATAACAAAAAAAAACTTTTAGGTGTATTTGGAAGTTATTTTTCTACAGAATAACGGAAGAAGCTTTTGTCCGCTCCTGTAGAGCCAACACCAGTCACTGAACAATCCTTCTCCTGATTTGTGCCACCTTAAAAAATCGCATATAGAAAAATAGGGGCACACGTCGATGGATGAACAACATAATGAACATAATTAATGTCACTGACTTGTACATGTGAAGATTGTTGAAATGACTACTGTTTTGTCACTCATATATGTACCACAAGAAAACATTGCATGTCAATGTCATATATAATATATATGTATACATGTATTTTTTTAGTATATTGGTTTGTCTACTTCCATAAGACTATTTTAAGGCGCTAAAGAAACATAGGTCAGACAATTATGAAAATTTTAGCTAAAAATATTGTTTTCTTTGTTGTACAGAACTTGAGTCATTTTTTATTCGTTGCTGCAGGCCAAAATGGTACTGAGGAAGCTTAGACCAGATAAAATTGATAATTCAGAAGACATGGTACAAATGTTTCCACTTCTTGTTGAGAAACTAAGAAAATTGGGGAAGTTACCTGCACTGTTTTTTATGTAAGTTGCTTAATTTGTTTTTGTTTGTAATTTCTATTAGACTCATTCTGTTAAGGTGAGTAGAGTTATAGAAACTTTACTTTTGAAAGCTAGCATTCAGTACTATTTATTATGCTCGTTAACTGTTAAAGATCTTATTTTAGAAAGCATGCCTTTTGAGTTCAAGTATTGTAAAATATTTTTACTTGGGCTATTAGAAATTACTTTGTCTGCTACTCCAGTTTTTGTTTTCTTTTTACTGTAAACTGTTGTATTTTTATTTAGATCTTATTAATTTTCAGTAACTCCTAGTTTTTTTAAAAAAAATTAAATGCCTATGCACACAAATATCACACATGAAATTAAAGTATCCTCATAATATGCTATTTATGAACAGGGTATATTTCTGTTTTTCATTTATCATAGTTATCAAACTATGCACTGATTCTTTGCTAAGTTTTATATGCTGTAACACAAAATTGCTTAAAATAGAATATAATTGTCCAGTTTTGAAAGTGGAAAGCATAATTGGTTAAATAGACAACACTCTACCAATGATGCTTTGTTACTAATTACTGTATGTCTGTTTACATGCGAGCATATATATCATTAAGATTTGCAACCTGAACAAGATTCTGTGACTTTATATAAAGCTTCCATGACTTAATGCAGTTTTGAAATTATTTACAGTAAGGAAAGTCTTGTGTTCTGATCCCAGACTATGTTATAAATGTTATTCCAGGGTATAGAATGTTGTCCATTATATAGTACTATTGGGAAAAGGAATAAATAATTGTTTACTCTCAGGAAGTTACAATGCTCACCTTGATTACTTTCTGGCATAACTATAGATTTTAGTTAGAAACAACAGCAATTCTATACCTCTGGGATATTTCTGAAAGACTACCCACCCACAAAATAGAAATCCCAAAAGAACTGGGTTCATTAGTCAGATACTCATACAAAATATTTAAAAAGTAAAATAGTACACAAAAACATTAAAGATTTGATTTTACTCGGAGAATTAGATCTTGGCACATTTCTTTGAAATTTTGGGCCCTTCACAAAACATCCTTGAAAATCCTTGGTCTTACACAGCTGGATTTATTCCTAAGTAGCCTTGGTGGCACAACGGTTAAGCACTTGACTGTTAACTGAAAGGTTGATGGTTCGAATCCACCCAGAGGCTCCATGGGGAAAAGACCTGGCAGTCTGCTCTCGTAAAGATCACACCTAGAAAACACTATGGGGTAGTTCTACTCTGTAATACATGGGATCTCTAGGAGTTGGAATCAACTCAACAGCATCTAACAACAGCAGCCCCAGTTCATCAAGAACTCTGAAGACTTGTTGACACTCAAAGTAGACCTCTGGGAGGTCTACCCTAATTGGAGCAACCTGCTCTAACTGGTTCTAGAAAGAAATGCCTGCTGCGTATTTAGTGCTTGACACCTGTATCAGGGCATTCTGAGGAACACACACTTCATGGCCAAACCCAAGTTTGGATCCCAGCTCTGTCCCCTGTTAGCTGTGTCATTTCTAGACAATTACATTACCACGTTGAGCCTTAGTTGCCTCATTGGCAAAATGAGATGATAACAACAATAATACAGAGGATTGGGGTGAGAATTAAACAAAGTGTAAAAGCATTTAGTACTCCAATCTCTAGACTGCATTCTTTATAGACATGTTATCAAATAAATTTAAGATACAAAAATATCTCCGTGTGATCTAAATTTTAAAAATGGAGTAGTGATAAAATGATATCATTTAATATCAGTAATAATGTGCCTGGACCATAGTAACTGGCATTAATGCAAAGAGACAGGCAGGCAGTGTAATGTCCTCGTTAAGAACATGGGCCAGACCCTGTCATACCAACTGTGGGATTTGGGGCAGGTCACTTAAACTCATTATGTCTCCATTTTTTCATCTGCAAAGTAAGGGTAATAATAACACCTTGGTCATAGGGTTGTTGCAAGGATTAATTGAGTTAAAATATTTGAGCCCTTTAGATTAGCGCTGACAATTCTAAGTACAATATAAGTGTTCACTGTTGTTATTATCTTATTGTCTACCATATCAAATATCTTGCCACGTGGATTTGACTGTGACTTTCTTAATCTTTACTTCGCCAGTGTGTCAATTCATTCACTCTTCTCCAGCTAGCAACGTTCCCTATTAATGCTAGCTCTGTAAAGACTTTAGAAAAGTCTTTTGCCTCATAGTTTAAGAAGATTTATTGTGTAAACACAATCTAATAGTTGCTGTAATAAGGTATGGGTAGAGCAGTGATGTAGGCTATTGGCTACTTAGAGCCACAACATTTTGCCAACAAGGTATTGTAGGCAAATAAAACTTCCCTGGATTTTTCAGTGCTCCTGGAAGATGGCCTAGCTTCCTGCCACAGGGAAATGCCAATGATATAACGATCAGGAATATTTGATTTTATTCCCCTATAAACATTTTACTCTTCACATACCATGAGAATTAGATCTGTAGCTGTTTGTCTAATTAATTGCCCAGATCAGAGATTGCCAGATGGTTTCAGCCTGGGCTAGGTCCCTAGAGTAAGTCCCAAGGTGTCAGGAAGACTGGAGTGCTATCTTTGTAGGTGTTTGCATTTCAAAAGGTATAAAGCCCAGACCCTGAAGACATCTCTAAGTCATACAGGCCAAGGACGCCTGGGTTTATCTGGTCCCTGGAAAGAAGTAGTCACATTCCAAAAGGGTAGGTTGAGGATCTGTGATCTTTTTCTCCTGTCTTAAAGAGCAAACGTTTGCCTTCTGTTCTGTTCTGTTTTTTTTCATCTTTTAGAAGGGGCCCGCTTGGCTGTCTCTCTCCTGTGTATAAAAGGAGAAAATCTATTGTCCTCTGTCCCTCACCTATGGTGTGTCTGATCACTCTTATGGGAAACATTTTCATTGACTCTTGTTGCTTTGCTCCAACAAGAAAAAATATTTATCTTCTACGTTTTGTACGAGTAAGGCCTGGGTAAAGGGAGCTGATGCACTTGTTATTTACTCTAAGGTGGTTGATAAGAAGTCTGTCTGTGATCCATAATACATAGTACGTGCATTATGGAAAAAATAATGAATATTAAAAAACCAACAAGTATACGTTAAGATGATAGCAGTATTTGGATTTATGGTTTGAGTTCTATGTGGTATTATTCTCAAGGCAAACATTCTTTTCATTTGTTTCAAGATTCAATTTAAGAGTTGTAGAAGAAAGGGCTCTAAGTGTAAATGCTTTTCTGGAGGACAAGCAGGAGACAAAAAGGCCTCCCAAAGCTGATAAAGAGGCCCACGACATGGCTAACAAACTTCGAAAAGTTAAGAAATCCATGGAGAAGCAAAGGATAGTGTAAGTATTTATCTAAACAAATGGGCCATTAAAGGGTTAAAAGACAAATTCCAAAGGGAAACATACTTGGGATGTGGTACACGAGGTGGATCCAATCATTGCTTGACCTTCTTTCCAAAATGAACAAGTTTGGATGGGAGAATGGAGCGAAGACAAGCGACCATAATCGTATGTTCCTAACTTGTGTAGCTCAGTCTCATTAGTACTTGGGAGAGGCAGGACCATAGCCTACAAACCTAGGTAGATTATATAATCTGACAATATGTTCAATTCGTCCCTCAAAATAAGTGTATCTTTGACACACATGTGATTTATAACTCTCAGTCAAGCCCCTGGAAAGTTTAAACTTAGTCTGCACACATTGATTTGAGTTATAACATGGAAGTCTCACTGATTTATTATCACAGTCACATAGGTGAGTGTAGAATGGGTTCTAGAATGGATTGAAATGCCATTATACTTAATAGGACTTCGCTGTGGTCACTCCGCTTCCTTGTTCCTAATGTCTACTTCTGATAATTCTATGTCCCAAGTATTTATTTTCTACTTATTTTACTTTCCATCTTTAGCTACTCACTAGTTTAGATGCAGAGGTTCTGTTTTTTGGAGTATAGATTGGCCACTCTCCAATCTAACCAACATATGATCTTTCTGACATTCAAATTGATCAAAATGTTCTATGCTCAGTCTTCTTCCTTCTTCTTTGCTGTGCTGATGAAGTCTAAAATGCATGATTATTGTTGATATACCAACATGTGTTGGTCCTTGCCTTTATGTCTTTAGCGTCACTTCCAATTACTCCTGGTAATGTTCAACGTTGGTGGTTTACCTCACATGACTTGTTCTTCCACCTCTGTACTTTTTATGAACTGACTCGTGTACCTAGAGTGCTTTCCTTCCTGATTGCCCCCAAATGTTGTACTTATAACTTTTGCTATGTCCTCTTTGAATCTTGCCCTGATTCCCCCAGACAGATGTAGTACCTTCCTTCTGAGCTCTTCCTACACTTTCAAGAGTCAGTAGATCAATTATTATAATGAATTGCGGTTGTTATTATATCTTTTTTATTTACCCTAAATTGTAAGCGTCTCTATAAAGAGACCATGTAATTTCCTCTTTTTATCTCCACGGCTTAGCACATTGCCTAGCAGGTAATAGTTGTTCATTGTCTGACAGGTAGTACTTGTCTCATGAATATGTATTTTTAAAATAAATGGTAGATATTTCACTCAAAGTTGAACTAGCTCTTATAAGGAAGGAGAATGCTCTGGATTTGGCAATATGGAGCCAGGAGGACACCTACCTGACCTCCATGCCTAATGTCAGAGACTGAGGAAGATAAAATGATCATCATGTTAGTGAGTCGCAGGGAAAGCAAGATCCTCTGAAGAGAATTGCATTTTGTCTACAACAAAAATGGAAGGGAACATTCAGAGAACTGTACTATGAGTACATAGGGGAATTTTTTTGGTGAGATACCATAATTCTAGAGGCTAATGAGGAAGTGCGTTAGAGGAAGGAGGGTGAGTCAGGATAGGTACATGGTAAGTGTGAACATTTGGGTGATGAATATGATCTGGAAAGTCTTGAGCTTCCTATAGTGGCTGAATATGAATATTCATTACTTAAAATTTTATTTTTATAAAGAGATGAAAAAAGTCAGAAAAAGCCCAGAAAAATGGATCAAAGCTTAATACTTGAAGCTGAACGTAATAATCTACTGAAGAGTCTGGAGAAGAACCTGGGAATTCCTCAGGACTGCACATATGCTGATCAAAAAGCAATAGACATTGAGGTCAGCACTTAGAATTGGAACCATTCTCTAGGAAATTATGTCCTCCATCAGCTATAATTGTTCCATGTAGCTGCAATGCATGTTAAAAAGGATTTATAGACTACTTCTTGTTAGTTAACAGTTTACCCCTGAGAGTGTCTGTGCTTTCATTATTTCTGTCTATTATACTGGTTTATAGCCTAAATTCTAGAATTCAGTCTCATGTATTTTATTTGAATGTTGGCCATATTTGAGAATACGTGGTCAAATACACTTTTAGTAGTACTCACAGAATTTCTCAAAATCAGAGACTTCTATAATATCCAGGTCTTTCACACACGAGTCATTAAAATATCTAAAAGTGTTATGCCATTTCTTCTTTAAAATGTTTTGTTATGAAAATAAATAATGCTCATAGTAGACAAGTTTGAAAATACAAATTAGCTGTAATAAAAGCAGTGTTATCACTTAGAAATAATCATTTCCCCTCTGGATGAAACTTTTTCTGTTCCTTTACATACACCAAGCACGCATGCATGCACACACACACACGGTTTAAACATATACCGTATTTTTACACAAATAACGCCCACCTTCTATGTTCATTTGGCAACTGCTCCCTCCCCCCGAGGGTATTTTCATAAGCATGCTATGCTAATTTTCTTAAAGCAACACGTAAAAAATGTTGGCATAGCTGTGCTTACGAAAATACCTCGTGGGGAAGGGAGAGGTTGGCAAAAAAAGTAGAAGACACGTGTTACTTGCGTAAAAATACTGTACGTACTCATTGCATGTATTTTTAACAAAAATCAGATTTTATTGTATATGTTATTTTGTAATACGTTTTGTCTGTTACTAATGTGTTCATTTTTAATAGTCATGCACTTATAATTTTAATGACTCCTTGATAGTCCATTGTATGGATAACTGTAATGTAGGTAACTAGTCTTTTTTTAAATTTTACTATGTTTTAGGTGAAAGTTTACAATGCAAATTAGTTTCTCATTCAAAAATCTATACACAAGTTGTTTTTGTGACATTGGTTGCAGTCCCTGCAATGTGTCAGCACTCTCCCCCTTTCCCTTTCCACCCTGGGTTCTCTGTGCCCATTTGTCCAGTTTTCCTGTCCCTTCCTGCCTTCTCATCTTTGCTTTGGGGCAGGTGTTGCCCATTTGGTCTCATATTGCCCATTTAAACTAAGAAGCACATTCCTCACATGTGGTATTGTTTGTTTTATAGACCTCTCTAATCTTTGGCTGAAGGGTGAACTTCCGGAGTGGCTTCAAATCTGAGTTAAAAGGGTATCCGGGGGCCATAGTCTTGGGGGTTCGTCCAGTCTCTATCAGACCAGTATGTCTGGTCTTTTTTTGGTGAATTTGATTTTTGTGCTACATTTTTGTCCCACTCTGTCCAGGACCCTCTACTGTGATCCCTGTCAGAGAAGTTAGTGGTGGTAGACGAGTATTATCTAGTTCTTCTGGGCTCAGGCTGGTGGAGTCTGTGCTACTTGTGCTCCATTAGTCCTTTGGACTAACATTTCCCTTGTGTCTTTGGTTGTCTTTATTCTCCTTTTCTCTGGATGGGATGGACAAGTAGATGTACCATAGATGGTTGCTTGCAGGCTTCTAAGACCTCAGACGCTACTCACCAAAGTAGGATGTGGAACATTTTGTATGTGACTTTTGTGATGCCAGTTGACCTAGATGACCCCCATGACCATGGTCCTGAGCCCTCAGTCCCAGTAACTCAGTTCCTCAGGGTGTTTACATGTGTCTATGAAGCTTCTATGACTTTGCCTTGGTCAAGTTGTGCTGACTTCCCCTATATTGTGCACTGTGTTTCCCTTCACCAAAGTTAACACTTATCTGCTATCTACTTAATGATTTCCCTATCCCAGCCCTCCTCTCCCTTGTAACCATCAAAGAGTGTTTCTTTCTGTGTGTAAGCCTTTTCTTGAGTTTTTATAATAGTAGTCTTATACAGTATTTGTTCTTTCTGTTGACTTATTTCACTCAGCATAATGCCCTCCAGATTCATCCATGTTGTGAGATATTTCACAGATTCACTGTTCTCTATCACTGCGTAGTATTCCATTGTGTGTATGTACCAAAATTTGTTTATCCATTCATCTGTTGATGGGCACTTAGGTTTTTTCCATCTTTCTGCTATTGTGAATAATGCTGCAATGAGCATGAGGGTGCATATGTCTATTTGTGTGATGGCTCTTATTTCTCTAGGATATATTTCTGGGGGTGGGATTTCTGGATCGTATGGTGTTTCTGTTTCTAGCTTTTAAAGGAAGTGCCATATCTTTTTCCATAGTCGTTGTACCATTTTGCATTCCCACTAGCAGTGCATAAGAGTTCCAATCTCCCCACAACCTCTCCAACGCTTGTTATTTTCTCTTATTTTCATTAGTGTCAGTAATGTCGGGGTGAGATGGTATTTCAGGTGGTTTTGATTTGCATTTCTCTGATGGCCAATGACTGCAAACAGTTCCTCACGTGTCTATTTAGCTGCCTGAATGTTTTCTTCGGTGAAGTGTCTGTTCATAAGCTTGCCCCATTTTTCAATTGGATTACTTGTGTTTTTGTTTTTGAGGTATTGCAGTATCTTGTAGATTTTAGAGATTAAACTGTTGTCTGATATGTCATAGCCAAATTGTTGTTACCAGACTGTATATTCTCTTTTTAATCTTTTGGTGAAGTCTTTTGATGAGCCCAAGTGTTTAACTTTTAGAGCTCCCAGTTACCTAGTTTATCTTCTGGTGTTTGTATATTGTTAGTTATGGTTTATATTCTGTTTATGCCATGTACTAGGGCCCCTAGCATTGGCACTATTTTTTCTTCCATGATCTTTACCCTTTTAGGTTTTATATTTAGGTCTTTGATCCATTTTGAATTAGTTTTTAGTATGGTGTGAGGCATGAGCCCTGTTTCATATTTTTACAGATGGACATCCACTTTTGCCAGCACTGTTTGTTAAAGAGACTGTCTTTTCCCCATTTAATGGACTTTGGGCCATTGTTGAAGATCAGGTGACCATAGGTGGATTTACACCTGGGTTCTCAGTTCTGTTCCATCAGTCTATGTGTCTGTCTTTGTACCAGTACCAGGCTGTTTTGACTACTATGGCTGTACAGTAGGTTCTGAGATCAAGTAGTGTGAGGCCCCCTACTTTTTTCTTCTTTTTAAATAATGCTTTACTTATCCTAGGACTTTTTTCATATAAAGTTAGTGATTAATTTTTCCATTTTGTTAAAGAATGTTGTTGGTGTTTAGATTGGGATTGCATTATATCTGTAGATCGCTTTGGGTAGAATTGACATTTTCACAATGTTGAGTCTTCCTATCCATGAGCATGGTATGTTTTTCCATTTATGTAGGTTTCTTTTGATTTCTTGAAGTAGTGTTTTACAGTTTTCTTTGTACAGGTCTTTTACGTCCCTGATCAGATTTATTCCAAGTATTTTATTTTTTTAGGAGTAATTATAAATGGGATTGTTTTCTTGATTTCCTTTTCGAAGTTCTCTTTGGTGGTGTATAGGAATCTAATTGATTTTTGTATGTCAATCTTTTATCCTGTTACTCTGCTGAATCTTTCTATTAGTTCTGGTAGTTTTTTTTGTGGAATCTTTGGGGTTGTCTATGTGTAGTGTCATACATCCGTGAATAAGGATAGTTTTACTTCTTCTTTTCCAACATGAGTGCCCTTTATTTCTTTTTCTTGCCTTATTTCTCTAGCAAGGACTTCCAGCGCAGTGTTAAATAGGAGTGGTGATAAAGGGCATCCTTGTCTTGTTTCCGTTCTAAGGGGGAATGCTTTCAGCCTCTTTCAGTTGAGAATGATGTTATCTGTTGGTTTTGTATAGATGCCGTTTATTGTGTTGAGGAATTTCAATTCTGTTCTTGTTTTGCGGACAGTTTTTATCAGGAATGGGTGTTGGACTTTATCAAATGCCTTTTCCGCGTTGATTGAGATGATCGTGTGATTCTTTTCATTTGTTGTATTTATGTGGTGGATTACGTCGATTGATTTTCTAATGTTGAATCATCTGTACATAACTGGTATGAATCTCACTTAGTCATGATGTATTTTTTTTTATAAGATGTTGAATTGTATTGGCTAGAATTTTGATAAGAATTTTTGCATCTATATTAATGAGAGATATTGGTCTGTAGTTTTCTTTTATTGTGGTGTCTTTGCCTGGCTTTGGTATCAGGGTTATGCTGGCTTCGTAGAAGGATTTCAGAAGTATCCCTTCCTTTTCTATGATCTGAAATATTTTTGTAGTACTGGTGTGAACTCTTCTCTGAATGTTTGATACAATTCTCCAGTAAAGCTGTCCAGGAAATTGCTTTTTTTTTGGTTGGGAATTTTTGTTATTACCTCTTAAGTCTCTTTTGTTATATGTCTGTTTAGGTTTTCTATCTCAGTTTGTGTTTGTTTAGGTAGGGGGTGTGTTTCTAGAAGTTTGTCCATTTCCTCTAGGTTCTCAAATTTGTTGGAATACAGTTTTTCATTGTATCCTGTTATGATCCTATTTATTTCTGCTGGGTCTGTTGTAATGTTCCCCAACCCATTTCTTATTTGTGTTATTTGCTTCCTCTCCTGTTTTTCTTTTGTCATTTTGGCCAGCGGTTTGTTGATTTCCTTGATCTTTTCAAAGAACTAACTTTTGGTAGTGTTGAGTCTTTCTATTGTTTTTCTGTTCTCTGTGTCATTTATTTCTGCTCTAATCTTTATTATTTCCTTTCTTCTGGTGGCTGTGGGTTTCTTTTACAGTTCTCTTTCTATCTTTTCAAGTTGTAGGGCTAATGTTTCAATTTTGGCTTTTTCTTCTTTTTTAATGTGTGCATTTATTGCTATAAATTGACCTTTCTGCACTGCCTTTGTTTTATCGTGAAGGTTTTGGTATGATGTGTTTTCATTCTCATCTGATTCTAGGAGTTTTTTGATTCCATCTTTTATTTCTTCTATTTCTTAGTTGTTTTTAAGCAGGGTGTTATTCAGTTTCCATGTATTTGATTTTTTTTCCTTGCGCTTCTTCTTATTGATTTCTATTTTTATGGTGATCAGAGAGAATGCTTTGTATTACTTCAATGTTTTGGATTTTATTGATGGTTGGTTTGCAGCCTAAAATGGTCTATTCTGGAGAATGTTCCATGTGCATTGGAAAAGAATGTATACTCTGCTGCTATTGGGTGGAGTGTTCTATATATGTCTGTGATGTCAAATTGGTTGATTTTGGCCTTTAGATCCACTTTATCTTTGTTGTGTTGCTTTCTAGATGTTCTATCTTTTACCAAGAGTGGTATGTTCAAGTCTCCTACTATTATCTGTGGAACTGTCTATTTCTTTTTTCAGTGCTGTTAGAGTTTATGTATTTTGGAGCAGTGTCATTGGGTGCCATGTCATATTTATTAAGGTTATGTCTTCTTGGTGGGTTGTCCTTTTAATCATTATATAATGTCTTTCCTTGACTTTTATGGTTGATTTTGCCTTAAAGTCAATTTTATCTGACATTAGTATTGCCACTCCTGCTCTTTTTGGTTACTGTTTGCTTGATGTATTTTTTTCCATCCTTTGATTTTTAATATATTTATGTCTTTGTTCTAAGGTATGTCTCTTATAGACAGCATATTGATGGGTAATGCTTCTTGATACATTCTGCCACTCTCCGTCTCTTTACAGGTGCATTTAAGCCATTTCCATTCAGTATGATTATTGATAGGTATTAGTTTATTGTTGTCATATTGTTTGGCTTTTTTTGTGGCGCTGTTGTCTTTGTTCCTTTTACTCTCTTTTGCTGAATTCCTTTTGTTTGTTGATTTTCTTTTCTTTCATTACTATAGATTTTGTGTTTATTGAGGCTTTATATTTTTCTTCTTTGTATTCTGATAGTAGGTTTGTTTACTTTCTTTGTGGTTACCTTGAAACTTACCCTTATCTTCCTAAGTTTGAGCCAGTCTTTTATTACTTATATTGCCTTGACATCCTCTGCATTTGAAAGTTCTGTACCTACACTGTTTATTCCCCCTTTTATTGTTTTGATGTCATCATCACTTACAGGTTGACCTGTTTCTCTGTTTTAAGCCTTTCAGCGTTGTTTTATTATTGAGAGTTCTTTACCTTGTTTGGTATCTGGCTGATGCTGTCCCGTGTTCTAGACTCTAGTTGTGGTTTGATGTTGTTAGTTCTCTAACTGAAGGACTCCCTGTAATACTTCTTGTAAGTTTGTTTTGGTGTTTATGAATTCCCTTAATTTCCGTTTATCTGGTAATGTCCTAATTTAACCCTCATATTTGAGAGAGAGTTTTGCAGGATATATTAGTCTTAGTTGAAAGTTTTTCTTTCAGAGTTTTATATATGTCATCCCATTGCCTTCTTGCCTGCATGGTTTCTGCCAAGTAATCAGAGTTTAGTCTTATAATTTTCCCTTTGTGACTTTTCATTTTTATTGAGCTGCTATCAGGATTTTTTCTTTGTCTTTGGTTTTGTCAGGTGTGATTATGACATGTCTTGGTGACCTTTTCGTGTCTGTCCTATATGGGGTTCATTGAGCCTCTTGGATGGTCGGCTTTTCTTCTTTCATAATATTTGTGAAGTTTTCTGCCAGCAAATCTTCAACAGTCTTCTCTGTGTTTTCCATTTTCTCCCCCTGTTCTGGAACTCTGATCATGAGAAGATTTTTGCTCTTGATTGTGTCCCACAAAATTCTTTGGTTTTCTTCATTTTCTTTGGTTCTTTTCTCTGATTTTTCCTCAAACAAAGTGGCATCCATCAATTTGTCCTTAATCTTGCTGATTCTGTCTTCTGTTCCTAAAACCTTCTAGTGATCTGTCTATTTCAGAAATGTTGTTGTTTCTTTCAGGCTTCTAGTTGCTGTTTTTGTATGATTTCTAACTGTTTATTTTGACTTTTTGTTCTTTTATTATTTTCCTGAATTCTTCTGTTGTTTTGTCTGTGCTTTCCTTGATATTGGCTATGTTTTCATTGTTTTGTTTTTTTTTTTTCTTGCTCTCTGTCTTAGTTATCCAGTGCTATTATAACAGAAATACCTCAACTGGATGGCCTTAACAAACAATTATTTTCTGTCACAGTCTAGCAGGTTAGACATCTGAATTCAGGGTGCCAGTTCCCAAGGAAGGCTTTCTCTCTCTGTTGGTTCTTAGGGAAGGTCCCTGTCATCAGTCTTTCCCTGGTCTAGGAGCTTCTCAATGCAGGGAACCTTGGTCCAAAGGATGTGCTCTGCTCTCTGTGCTTCTTTCTTGGTGGCATGAGGTCTCTCCTCTCTGCTTGATTCTCTGTTTTATATATTAAAAGAGATTGACTCAAGATATAACCTATTCCTGTCAATTGAGTCCTGCCTCATTAGTGTAACTGCCTCTAATTCTGCCTCATTAACATCATAGAGATTAGAATTTACAACACATAAGATAACCACATCAGATCTCAAAAAGCTTTACAACTACACACTACTGGGAATCATGGACTAGCCAATTTGACACACATTTTTGGGAGACACAATTCAATCTATAACAATCGCTTTCCTAGTCTCTTAGAGAGCCCTAAATATTAGTCTTTTGAATTCTATCAGGTAGTTCCACTCCCTTTTCTTCTACTAGAAGGTCATCTGACTCTTTTTTTGGTCACATGCTGGAAGCATCTTGTCCTGCTTTTTAAAGATGTTTTGATATTATCTGCTGTCTCTGGGACATTAAGGTATTCTTTTCTTTATTTACTTGCTGTGTGTTCATTTGCTTTGTCCTGCCTCTTTGTTTTGTTTTGTTATGCCAGGGTGGGCAGGCCAGGTGTGCTTTGCTGGTTGCTCGTCTGCTCGCTGCTTGTACTCACCACCTTGCCCATGTGGGCAGGGCAAGACTGCTTTGCTGATTGGTTTGGCAAGGTGGCTGAGGGTGGACTGGGTGCGTGCTATCTGCTTCCTGATGTTGGTCCAGGGAGCATTCACAGCTTCTTGCCGTATAGGGAGGGGTGTCAGCCAGGAAGTGGTGTGGGCTCACTTCCTACCATTCAGCAGCTGGTCAAGTGGTAGGAAGGGAGGAGCAGTGTGGGCCTGGTGCAGCTATGGGCCAGAGTGCCAGGAATGCTCTAGTTGTGGCAGAATGGCAGAGGCCGATGGGAAGAGGGGCGGAGTATGGGGTTAGCTGCAGGTGGGGGGGAGAAAAGAATAGAAAAGAGTAGCTGGCAAGTAGGGGTGGAGCAGACCTAGGGGCTGGTAGGAAGTGAGGGGGAGGTGGAATACAGAACTAAGTGGAAGAGAGAAAGGAAAAAAAGAACAAAAAAGAAAAATATAAAATAAATGGCAGGGCAATGTGGGCCAGCAGATGGGGGCGGGGCAGACCTTGGGCAGTGGTGGGCTGGTGCACTAGTAGTATTCTATTCACGGTGGCACATCTGAGGCTGGTGGGAATGGGGAGAGGTGACATACAAGGCTAGGTGGGAGGGAGAGAAAAAAGGAAGAAAGCAAAACAAAAAATGGCACAGTGGGAGCAGGCGGATGGTGGTGGGAGGGATCTGGGGTGGCGACGGGCAAGTAGTCATCTAACCTAGGTGGGGTGATATGGCCTGATGGGAAGGGGTGGAGGTGGTATACGGGGCAGAAGGGTAAGGTGTGGGAAAGCATGTTTCTCTGGTTACCAGGTGCTCTGTCTCCTGTTGGGAGTTCCATGAAGTTGCCTTCCCATACTCCCAGTCTAAGGTCATTGCTGGCTGTGTCCCAGTATGACAACACTCTGCCATGTTTTTTGGCAGGAGATCTCCACTCTGTATCTGTCCTGGTTCTCTGTTTTCTTTTGGTTTCTTCTTCCATTTGGTGCTTTATCTAGTTCCTTATCCCTTCATTTAATGCTTTGGGTTCCAGGATTGACGTTTTTATCTGTTTTACTCAGCGTTTCAGGTCTTTGTTGCAGAGGGAGGGCACCGTCTAGGGTGCCGTGTTGGCTCCGCATCTCTGTTACTAGTCTTTTGCTTAAGATAGTTTTTTTCTCCTCTCATAAGAAATGCTTATCTTTGCTCATGTAACTCCGTATACCACTGAATTTCCTCCTTAGAGCATGGATACTTTAAAAGCCATTTGTGACTGATTTGAAGTGAGAAGTAATCTTTCCCTGACCATATAGGGTAGGGAACCAGTTCTACCTTCATGGTGGAGTCTCTCTCTCCCCGGGGAGAACTCCTAAGGCTCCAGGAGAAAACTAATTTCCCTCAGGCCACCACAGGTCACATACTCACAGCTGCCCTGGGTGTTTTATCTACTGCTTTATCAGTATTTTTTTAATTATTTTTTTGTCATTGTACTTTAGATGAAGGTTTACAGAACAAATAGTTTCTCATAAGACAGTTAGTACACATACTGTTTTATGACATTGGTTAACAACCCCACAACATGTCTGCACTCTCCCTTTTCGACGTCGAGTTCCCTATTACCAGCTTTCCTGTCCCCTCCTGCCTTCTAGTCCTTGTCCCTGGGCTGTTGTGCCCCATTAGTTTCATTTTGTTTTATGGGGCTGTCTAATCTTTGGCTGAAGGGTGAGCCTCGGGAGTGACTGCATTACTGAGCTAAAAGGGTGTCTGGGGGTATACTCTTGGGGTTTCTCCAGCCTCTGTCAGGCCAGTGAGTCTGGTCCTTTTTTGTGAGTTATAATTTTGTTCTACACTTTTGTCCAGCTCCGTCCAGGACCCTCTGTTGTGATCCCAGACAGAGCAGTCAGTGGTGGTAGCCCGGCACCATCTAGTTGTACTGGGCTCAGTCTGGTGGAGGCCGTGGTAGTTGTGGTCAATTAGTCTTTTGGACTAATCTTTTCCTCGTATCTTGTTTTCTTCATTTTCTCATGCTCTTGAAGGGGTGAGACCAGTGGAGTATCTTAGATGGCCGCTTACAGGCTTTTAAGACCCCAGATGCTACTCACCAATTTATCAGTGTTTTTCACATCTGAAGTGGGATGAAGGCACTCTGTTCAAAGAACTGAGAAGATTTTCCCCATAGTTTCTGTTACTGCAATGCAGTATTCTCTTTACTAGAGTGGATTTCCAACAGTTGCTTCATTAACCAAATTATTACATAATGTGTGTGATATTTTCATTTAAACATTTTTAATTCTGTTTTAAATTAAAACCAGATAAGAAACAATCAAAATCCCTGAACCTCTTTCTTCTTTTAGAGTTTGCAGGTGGTGTTTGATCGAGTAAAATTCCAAAGAAAAGGTGAAGAACTGAAGGCTTTGGCAAAAAGGGGCATTGGATATCATCACAGCTGTATGAGCGCCAAAGAAAAACAGTTAGTTGAGATTCTCTTCAGGAAAGGATTCATTAGAGTAGGTATATTTTTTCGTTCTAAAATCAACATTGTGTGTACATGAAGCTGAATGGCAATGAAAAGTAAACAAAAAATCATCATTCTTTCTCATCTAACTTAAATGCATTTTTTTTAACAACCTGTGATGTGACTGCGTATGCCCCATTAATTTAATTGGGGGAAGAAGATTTGAGGTGTATCATTCCCTTTGTCTATAACTTTTTCATGAGAATAAAATGTTTCCTTAAACTGATACTTTTCCAATTATTTCTATAATGACATGTTACTATGGTGATTGAGGCACAACAGCTTGCTTTTTCATTATTTAATATCCAGAAAATTTTGTCAGTTGTTGACATCACTTTGGTTACAGATACCCTTTCGTAGGTTTGGGGGACATTTATGATAGAGTCTTGGTCAGATCTTTATGACGTACTAGCTGAAATAAGAGTGAGCTTGCATCTCTTCCTCGGGGCCCACTGCACATCTACACAGAGGTTTTAGATGTGTCACTTGACACTTTCTGTGCTATCACTGATAGCAGACAAGGGGACCAAACCAGAAAACCAAGCCCGTTGCCATCGGGGCAATTCCAGCTCAGCGACAAGGGCAAGATGACCTTAAATAGCTCGCAAACCAAACCTTTGTTATCGTTTGTTTAGTATATGTGCGTGAAGATCGTCTAGATTAATTCTCAGCAATCTCCCAGTAAATTTGGAACCTGACTAATATTTAAAAATAGTCTCTGACTCTTCTGATTTTCCATATTAAAGTTTGTCTGACATACGTTATCTTTTGTGTGTGTGTGTATGTGTGTGTGTTTATGAGAGACAAAAAGACAGACAGGCAGAGACAGAGAGAAGTTGACAGTCATTCTGTTACCCTACATAGCATCTTATAATCTTAATAAAGGAAATATTGAGGAAAGTCTGGTGTAATTAAATAGTAATTTCTGTTACCTGGCAAAACAAAATGTATCGTGAACAACTTTGCTTAGTTCTATTCAGTAACAACCAGTGATTTATTTGTCATTCTAAAGGTCAATAACTAGAGACAAGTTTTTATACCAGAATGTAAATTGAGGGCAAGAGGCACACCTATTTCGATCAGGATATCCAGTGTCTAAAATAATACCTGTGAAATAATAGTTGTCGATTACTATTAGTTTAATGAGTGAAGACCAGATGTTGGGGGAAGAATATGAGGAACACACAAAACAGAAACAAAACCATTACTGTCGAGTTGATTCTGACTCACAGCAGCCCCACGGATGTAAGATTAGAACTGCGCTCCATAAGGTTTTCAATGGCTGAGTTTTTGGAAATAGATCACCAGGCTTGTCTTCCAAGGCACCTCTGGGTGGACTTAAACCCCCAGTGTTTCAGTTTGGAGCTGACCATTAAGCATCTGCACCACCCAACGACTCCATTATAGAAATAGTGACAGCTTTGTTCTAGAGAATACATTTTAAAATAGGTTTTTATTGTAACTATTTTCTAAATTTAATGTTTTTACACCCTTTTTTGTTGTTGTTCTTACTGTAGAACTTTAGAAGAACAGTTAATAAATGATGCGTTGTACCTGGATAGGGATAGATACAGATGTCCAAAACAATAATTAGAGAAAAACATAGACTTAAAATTTTAAAATTAATTATGCCTACGTTGATATCAATATAAAGAGAAAAGGAGGCCAAGTAGAAATCTCCAGCATTACATGACAAAAAATGAACAAACAGCTGGATTATCTAGGTAAACTTTAAAGTTTGTCATGCTCCTATTCCTTCAGGGATCATAGCACTTCAGGGGAAAAAAAATGAAACTCTCTTTTGCTCTTTTTACTTAGATATGTTATTTCCACAGATACAACCTCCACAAACAATTTATAGTGCAAGAAGGTAGGCAGTTGCCCAGAAGTGTGTTTGGAAAAGGGAAATTCTTTTCTAGTCATTTATTCAAAATGCATCTATTGACCACCCCTCATGTGCCAGGAATCCCTGGTGCCAACAATTAACGCACCTTTCGGTTAGCAGTTCGAATCCACCCAGAGGCACCTTGGAAGAAGGACGTGGTGATCTACTTCCAAAAAGTCAGCCATTGAAGACCCGATGGAACACTGTTCTACTCTGATGCACAGGGGGTCGCCATGAGCCAGAGTTGGTTAGAAGGCAGTTGGTACTGGTATCAAGTGCTAGCTGCTCTCCTTGGTGCTGACAACACAGCAGTGAGTGATATTTGGAGTTTGTTGTGGGACAATTAAACAAACAAGTAACATACCTTCAGGTAGTCACTAATACTATGAAGATAAATGTTATAGGATAGAAGGTGAATAATACTGGTAACAGGAGGTTATTTTAGATTGGTGGTCTAGAAATTTGACATTTGAGCAAAGAGCTGAAGGAGTCAGACAAATGAATATTTGGAGGAACATATTCTGTGTCAAACAGTGACAGTGTGGCCCTGAGTCAGGAAAGTGCTTAGTCTTTTTGTGAAATTGCAAGAATACCAGTGTGGCTACCTCTTTGGCTTTCCCACTGTGGTTTAATTGAAGTTCACATGTTTTTTTCAGAAACCGTCTAGCAGAAAACACTTGTATTCTACTGAAATGCTGGTGTTTGAAGTAATTGTTTTATCCTCTTTCTAGGTGGTGACAGCTACAGGGACGCTCGCGTTAGGAATCAACATGCCTTGTAAATCTGTGGTTTTTGCTCAAAACTCAGTCTATCTGGATGCTTTAAATTACAGACAGGTATTGCAGCGTACATAAACTCCCTTACTTGTCTTACTGAAATATGACCACAGAATAGTAGAAGCTGTGAATCTTTCGCTTGTAAACATGCTGCAGTTCAGACTTGCATGTGTCTGCATTCATCCTTGCCTGGCTGTTATTTTCCGCTGGGGTATCATGGAAAGCACTTGGGGTTATCTGACTGTTGCTAACCAGGTGTGTGACCTCGGGTGAGGTATCTAAACTGCCAGATCCTTCATTCATATCTCCAGGATAGGTGGGATAACTAATATCCTGCACCATTCGGAAAAATCAAATGAAGTTATGTACAGGTAGTCTGCGACTTACGAAGTATTCGAGTTACGACAAACCACACTCACAACCGTCTTTTTTTTTTTTTTGGCACATCTTACAGTTTGCAATATGTGCTACATACAATGTTGTAGCATGTAACTTGCTGATGTCATCATTCTCAGATGTTCACTCGCAGATGTTCAAATCACTCACAATGTTCAAAGATCCAATGTATAAAGATACTGATAATAAAAAGGCAATAATAATGAAAACTGAAAAAAAAAAAAAGTATTCAAGTTACGTCAGAACCGACTTACGACAGAGTTGTCAGAAGAGAACCCCGTCGTAAGCCAGGGACCGAAATGCTTCAAGGTGCTCGTTCACTGACCGTGCACACAGTTTTGCTCTCTAGAGTTCTAGTTGATGCTTTGCTTCCTCTTCTGTGCTCCTAATACCCAATCTGTTACCGAACTCATTTATCTCCTGTAGTGGTATTCGATTTCTACCCCACAGTTTGGGTTTCCATCACCCTTCCCCACACATTCTTGGTCTTGTATTATTATAGTTTTAAAATTTATTTTATTTTTTGTAGTTGTTGTTGAATATATACACAGCAGAACATACACCAATCCAAAACTTCTACGTGTACAAATCATTGACTTGTTTACATTCTTCAAGTTGTACAACTAACCTCACCCTCATTGTCTGAACTGTTTCTCCCCCATTAACAAAAACTCACTGCCCCCTAAGTTTTCCGTCTAATCTCTTGAGTGGCTGCGTTGATTTTATCCTATACAGATAGTTCTTAAAAGAGCACCATGTTGAAGGCAGACATTCTTTACTAATGAAGCTAAATTATTATATTATTAAAATAGTTTTCCTGATTTTGTCAATTCTCCTTATTCTAGTCTGTCCTACAGGTAGCTCGCAGTGTTGTTTTCTTTTGTGTGATACTCTTGCGCAGGAACATTTGATGAGTATTTCAAATTTTTATCAAAGAACCACTTCTCCCGACCTCTCTAAACACTTCCGTTTTCATTCTCCACTCCGTGACTCTTTCCTAACCCATGTAATACTGTTATTTCCCACCACTTTACCAGTCCTTGTTTCTTTGATTCCTGCTCCCGTTGTTGTGCTTTGCAAGGACTGTCCTCCCAGCTCAGTTCTGGGAATCTCATATTTAGGATTCTTGAGATAGAGTGGTATGATTTTGGAATGATGGACTTGGCCAACAAGATGCCAGGGTTTGAATCCCGACTCTTCCTCTTCCTGGTTGGTTGACTGTGGACGAGTTTCTTATACGCCCTGTGGCCCCGTTTCCTCATTGTACAATGAGGCTAATGATCGGATATGCCTCATACGGTTGCTGTGAGCTTTGGATTAGAAATTGTGTATGTATAAAGGACCTAGCACATTCTAAGCATTTCATAAACGAGAACTAATACAACTTCTGTAAAAAGTTAATTTTTTGTTTTTTAACTTGCCTTAACCAAGTTTTTTATCTTACTCATCCATGTCATTCCTTTGTGTTCTAGCGGCTTAGGTACACAGTTTTTATTTTATAATTTGTAACTCAGCACATTCGTATGTGAGAGAGGGAGCAATAGACGGCGAGAAGGGAGAGGGGAGAGGGGAAGAGAAAACGGGGTATCATAGAGTTCAGCTGTAAGCTCCTTGAAATCAGGGTCTCATTTGCTGCTTGTTTTATTTCTTCTGTATATCATTATATAAATGCCTGGTAGATTTATTGGCATACACTAAGTACCTCAGGATGATAGATACCTCACTTTCAGCTCTGTATCAGCCACGGTAAATTTTCTAAGTGCTACATAGTTGGATATTAATTTCAGTTAATTAATGCTGTGACATATGCATAATTTACTTATTCCAACCCAACATAAAGAGCTCATTTCTTATACTTTGGTGGGAAAAATATTTAGAGAAACCTTACATTGTGGTATTACTCTGTTTCCAGATGTCTGGACGTGCTGGAAGACGAGGTCAAGACCTGCTGGGAGATGTGTATTTTTTTGATATTCCACTACCCAAAATAGAAAAGCTCATAAAATCCAATGTTCCTGAGCTGCGAGGACAGTTCCCTGTCAGCATAACCCTGATCCTGAGGCTCATGCTGCTGGCCTCCAAGGCGGATGACCCGGAGGACGCCCAGGCCAAGGTGCCCTGTTGACGCTGTGTGAGGGTCCGCCTGCATCATGGGCCTGGTTGTGGTCTGGCTGCTGTTGTTTACAAGCCTGTAGCCATATCTTCATTACATTAGTCCTTTCACACTTGGTAGCTTCGTGAATAGTATGGGAATGGAGGGTGGCGAGAATGATAATTAACTTTGTTTCACCGTCAGACGTAGGATTTGTGGCTGGATGGGCGTTGGGAATCACCCAGGATTACTGCTGTCATGTGTGATAGGCTTTGTCCTACAGTAGTTAAGGGCGTGGCTGTAGATTTAAAAAGATCTAGGTTAGTTTTCAGTTTCTACCGTTTACTGGTTGGGGGACTGTAAGTTCATTAAACCTCGGAACTCTCAGCAGTAAAATGGGAGTAATACCTACCTACAGATTGTAGTGAGACCTAACTAAATAAATGCATGTAAAGACCTTAGGTCCACACTTGGTTCAGAGTAAATGAAAGATTGTGAGTTACTATGATCATTAACGTTGACTTTCCCTTTTGCAGTATTATTTCAGAAGTACATTTTTTTTTTTTAAATCTTTAAAGGCAAGAACAAAGTGATAAAGTAAACAGATTTCTACCTTTTTTCCCCCTCTTATGTATTGGTTTTTCATGGAGAGCTGGGGCTAGAGAATAGAACTAGATTTATGACTGTGTAAGTGTACATTGTGGTAAAATAGATTTGTTTGCATCTTAAATCTGGTTAGTATGTCAACTTTCATTATTTTGCTAATTAGGGTTTTAAATTGATGGGAAATTTATACATTTTAAAATAATTAAGGAAGATGTAATTGGAAAAGGCAGATTAATTCCGTTTTTCCAAATGAATCACTGTCCTAAATCATAAAAATTAAAAGAAAAGGTTTGTCATTTAATGATTTTCTAATAAAAGGTTTATTTTTACATAAAATAACACAAGTTTATTAAAGAATATTTGGAAAATACAGAGAGTTGAAAGAAGGAAAAAGGCACTCGTTTATCTAGTTCTACCACCCGAAGACAATCAGATTGGCATTTTGGTATTTTTTTCAGTCATTTTCCTAGGCATGGATGTGCATTTGGCTTTTAAATACTGATACAGTTATATGTTTAATTTAATTTCTATTGTCCATATACCTTATGCTGGTGTGCCTTGTTTCACAGAAGCCGTATATTTTGGCATCCATCAAGAATGCTAAATAAATTTTCCAAACAAATGTTTGCTTCACATAGAAAACAATTCTCATAGGCTAGCTCTTTTTTGGAGTAAAAGCCAGTGTCCTTGTCATGCTCTATGAGACTCTGCAGAATTTGGTCCTAGTTACCTCGTTGATCTCGTCTCCTTTCGCTTTCCCACGTGGACCGGCTACTTGCTCCACGAACACTCCAGGAACAGTCCATCCTGGGGACTGTTGCTCTTGCTGTTTGCTCTGCCTGTAAGATCTGCCAGATGTGTGCCTGGCCTCACTCTGTCACCTCCTTCACGTCTTTGCACTAATGTTACTGTCTATCGGGCTACAGTGTCCAGCCCTTCTGTTGTACGTGTATCCCTGTCTGCTGCACTGGTAATACTCCCGACGCATTTCTGCAAACACTGTATCACTTCTTACATAGCATCAAACCTATCTATCTGTCTGTCTGTCTACCTATCTACCTATCTTTATCTGTCTTGTCTGTCTGTCTAATTACATTGTCTATATCCATCTATCTATAGGGTCGCTATGAGTAGGAATCGACCTGACGGCACACAACAACATGTGTCTTTTTAAAATTTATTTTCTATTCCAAATAGAATGTGAGCACCCTAGGGGCAGTGGTGTTTTCTCATTCCCCTGGTGTATCACAGTCTCTCAGAATAGAGCTGGAACATAGTTGTCGTTAGCTGCTATCGGGTCCGTTCCGACTCATGGCGACCTTGTGTGTGCCGAGTAGAACTGCACCATAGGGTCTTCAAGGCGGTGATCTTTTGGGAGCAGATTAGCAAGCCTGTCTCCTGAGGTGCTGCTGGGTGGGTTCAAACCTCCAACCTTTAGGGTAGTAGTAGAGCATTTAACCATACGCGCCAGCCAGGGACTCCCTGGAACATAGTAGGCATTCAAAAATGTTTGTAGAATGAAAACAGTTTTAGGAAGGTAATACATTTTCTTACGAAATATTGTTCCATAAACAACATGCTGTGGGCTTTTCTATTTTCTCACTTTTGGATGAAGGTACTTCTATCCAAATCTGATTTGCAAAGCAACAGGGTGTATGGATTTCTTCTGGCTTTACTCTCTGCTCACCAAAATGCTCTTCAAATACGTTTTCAAAAGCCCACGGCATGGCTGCAGCTGGATTCAGATAGGTACGCACAGCTTCTAGCTCAAATCTCAGTACTTGGCGGATTTTCATGTTACGTTGACTTTCTAGATGGAAAGGCCGTCATCCACATCTACTGCCAGTCTCCCTGACGCATTGATCACATGAATGCCATTAATTACTACAAACTCCAGTATGCGTTGCTATTAGGATTCTTACTGTTTCAGTAAGACTTAATTATGGGGTCTACACCTCTAGGGTCACAGTGAACCACCACGACTTCCTCATCCCCTTTACTGCTCTGCTGTTTTCTGGCACTCTCTCTAGTATTCTGCAGTCTCTGACTAAATGGACAGTGAGACAGAGAAGAGGTTATAGAAAGAGGCATTTTAGTTCCCTCAAAAAGTAACACTTCACAGTAAAAGAGATGGATATTACACCTCCTCCCTCCCTCCCTCTCTTCCTCCTTCCTTCCCTCCTTGCTTCTCTCCCTCCCTCCTTCCTTCCCTCCCTCCTTTCTTCCTTCATTTCCTTCTCCCCCCTTTCTTCCTTCCTTCCTGGCTATTTTCTTTCTTTCCTTTCATTTTTATCTTCCTTCCTTTGAGCTAGTCCATTGATCTTATGGTGAGTGTAAATTCATTCTAGATTCCATAAACTATCAAACTGAAAGCCAGGTAGGCTTAAGTTTTGGTGGTGTTGAGTATTTTGCCTTTTATTGGAACTTCATGGACATTTTAACAGGAAGTTGACAGAGACCTGAACTGCTTCTTCAATGCTATTTACACTGGAAACCAAGAAATGTTGTTATTGCTTTCATTTAAATCCACTTAGTTCCATTATTTTTATAACAATAGGTCAAGACATAGAACAATATAACTCATTTTCTTCCAGAATAATCTAAGAGCTGTACACTCTCAAACTGGATTGGCTTTCATGCTTTCTTCTTCCAGTCCATTTTTGGTCACTGTTATTGCAGAGAATTACCAGATGATTTGTCTCAGATTGTTTCATTTCTTAGGGTTCTGTTTCATGTGCTCTGTTTTGCTCAGGGAAGGATGTGTCATAGAAGGTCATGGTAAAACAAATAATACAAAATCTAATGAATCTTATATAATTGCTGTATTTAATTTATTTAATTGTGTAGTATAATATATATGGGAAATAACTATTCTGTATTACCAGTTATGAGTATTTTTCATAATAATAGCATTGGGTGAATGAATGTGCTCTTCTTTGAAGGTGCTGTCGGTGCTAAAGCATTCATTGCTGAGCTTCAAGCAACCCAGAGCCATGGAGATGTTAAAGCTTTACTTCATGTTTTCTTTGCAGTTCCTGGTGAAAGAGGTAGGATTGTGCTTTGTCTGTTTGTGAAATACTATTGCTACTATCTAGATTTCTTATCATGCTGAACGAACTGTAATCTTTAGAAGGATTTGTTTAATACTTAATATTGTCAATATGGTTCAGTGGTAGAATTCTTGCCTTGCACGCAGGAGACCCAGTTTCGATTCCTGACCAATGCACGTTAAGGGCAGCCACCACTCATCTCTCAGCGGAGACTTTCATGTTGCTGTGATGCTGAACAGGTTCAGTGGGGCTTCTAGACAAGGAAGAAAGGCCTGGCGATCCACCTCTGAAAAAATCAGCTGATGAAAATCTTACGGTTTACAGTGGGCAAGTCCATTGTGCGTGGGATCACCGTTAGTCTAGGGCTGAGTGTGGCAGCTGACAACAGTCGTTGCCGTAGTTATCAAAGTTGGGCCTGGTGATGTTGATCAATACCTCTTACACTGGCATCGAATACTGTTTTAAACTCATGCTTAGTACGTTATTATTAATTTATGTAAATGGTGAGTTGAGTCAAACTAATAATTTGTTTTTATTGTTTAGGGCTATTTAGATCAAGAAGGTAATCCGATGGGGTTTGCCGGACTGGTATCACATTTGTTTTATCATGAACCTTCCAACCTTGTTTTTGTCAGTTTTCTTGTGAGAGGCCTTTTCCATGATCTCTGTCAGCCAACCCGGGAAGGTAAGTTAGAGGTTACACATCTGTAGTCTGAAACTAGTGACAGATTTGTAGCAAGCTAGCAGTTGGGGAATTTTTTTTCTACATAGAAAATATAAATAAATTAGAAAATTTACAGATCCCAAAATAGATACTGAAAATAACGTTGCATATCTGCTAATAGATTACATGGGATACGGTCATATCTTAGGACACCTATTTAAAAATGTCGCCTTCACCAGAGAATTTGAATGGCTCAAGTATACTTATTGAAAAAGAAAGAAAATCCAGGAATCACATAGTACTTAACTTCAGGGATTCACTGCCTCCAGGTTTCAGAATATATTAAATGATATACAATTTTTAAAAGAATAACTTCTTGTTAAAAACAATATATGCTCACCATAGAAAAATTTAAAATGTATAAATTTAGAAAAGCCATACGTTAGAAATAAAAATTACTCATAATTTCACTGTCCATAGGTAATCACTATTAACACTGGTGAATATTTTCTTATAATCATGTTTTCTTTGAATATAATCATATAATATGTATTTAAATAACTGATATGATAATAATCGTATACTCTAGAATCCTGTTTTTCCCTAAACATGTCATAAGTTTTGCCCGTATAATGTACATTTTAAAATAAATTTCGTCTGTAATTCCCACCTATTATTCCATTTAACATAGCTGTTATTAAAAGCGTTTCTTTTTTATATTTAAGAACAAATCTGTTACATACTGTCCTTTAAAGAAATGTTTCCACTTTGTAGTATTTGTGCTAAAACTTGCATATTTCTTACTGTCTACAAAATTCTTACTGTCTGCAAAAAAAAAGTTTGCAGAATAGGTCTAGTCATTATGCTCTGAATATGCATTGTTCTGGGAAACAAAGTTACTCTGGAATTTATGCTGAGTAAAAGAAGAAATAATCTCAGGCAACAGGAAATGCAGATGTGTGTATCAGAGACAGGAGAGAAATTGTGTGTGTATGTGTGTGTGTGTAAGCATAGCGATAGAAAATTTGATAACTTTATGAGGTAGATAATATGACTGTCACCATTTTGTAAATGAGGAAACTGAGTCACACGGAAGTTAAATAAATGGCCAAGGTGACACAGTTTTTATAAGTGTCAGAGCTAAGATCAAATAGGTAGGAGGACTTCAGAATCCGAGGTATTATATATGGCAACTTTGTAACCACTAGGGTGAGTGCTTATATGTTATGAAGAATAGAGCATCGACTGTAACTTAATATGAGTGACAGGAATATAAGAAAGTAGATAAGGTCGGGAGGTTATTTGTGGGCTGAATTTTGCAAAGTCTTAAATGCTAAGCTAAGGAAACTGGATTGTGTTTATTAGGCATGGAGATTTCATCAGAGATTTTTTGGTAGGGGAGAGCCATGATCATCAAATGCTTTAAGAAAGCTGATCGCCCACTCAGATGGACTAAGGGAAGGGGATGTAAAACTGCCAGTAGATGTAGTCATTCCTCAGTTGCAATAGTTGCAAAATTTTAGTTGCCATGAAATGAAATGTATTGTAACGTTCGATGTAACTGTCTGTGAAAGTGGGATCAACACACTGTTCTTGTTTACAATGAGACGCTTTGTTTTGAATAGGCTCAAAACACTTTTCTCAGGATGTTATGGAAAAGCTAGTGTTAGTATTAGCACATCTGTTTGGAAGAAAATATATTCCAGCAAAGTTCCAAGATGCTGCTTTGACGTTTCATCAATCAAAGGTAAAATTATGGTTCTTATAAAATTTAATAATTAAGATAATGTGTGTTACCAGAAGTAATTAAGCAGCAGTAGATTTTTTTTAGAAAATATAGAACAGTGTATTTGTATTGTGGAATAATTTATAATTCTGTACTTAGGGTTCTGTTGAATCTATAATTCATAAGTCCCCCCCTGTAAATGTCTTAAGGGAAAAAAGAGTCAAAAATCTTATTTTATTTACAGTTTTCACTTGATGACTTCAAATTATAGCATTCAGCAAATACAGAAAAGACATAAATAGTTATATATTTAAAGGAAACAAAGGGGCCCTAGTGGCAGTGGTTAAAGCACCAGGCTGCTAACCGAAAGATCGGCAGTTGGAACCCACCAACCGCTCCACAGGAGAAAGATGTGGCAGTCAGTTTCCATGAAGATTTACAGCCTTGGAAACCCTATGGGGCAGTTCTATTCTGTCATACATTGTCGCTATGAGTTGGAATTGACTTGATTGCTTTTTTTTTTTAGGAAGCAACAGTTCCCGTAACGGAGTCTATAGTTCCTTTGGGATGGGGCTGCGGGGAGGTTGTCTTTGTTGTGAGCCATGAACGTCTCTTTGAGAAAATCTTAGATTAGTCAAAGAAAGCATCTTTTGACTCCCAGAGACCAAAAGCAGGAAAACTCTTTTCAGCTTTATTTTCAGTGTTTTTATGTGGTCATGATTGCTTATCATTAAATCAATTAAATGCCACTACTAATGTACTCCATTAGAATCTGAGAAAGTAGATAGGCTGGTTTTTACTAAATAACCTTAGTGACAAGATGACAAAGAACAAAAATAGAAGAGTTAATCTATGTTTCCCAGTTGCCAACTTATAAATCTATGCCTTCTCAGAATATTCTCTAGGTAAGTGGACGGAACTTTAGCCATTGATCTATCACCTTCATATTTTTCACCATATAGCTATACTTGTTGAACTATTATTTAACTGTTTAAATATTTAATTTATAAAAAAAAATCAGTATCTCTATTCTTTAAAAGGTCATCATAAAAATAAATACAATACAAGAATTTTCTGAGCTGAGTCCTGCTTCCTCTCTGTAAAGATCCTTGACAGTTCTCCACTTCCAGCTAGGACATAGTAGATGGCCTTCACTCCTTCTGCAACAGAGAGCTGTGGGAGGGAGCAATGAGGACTAGATTAACTAAACCTTTTTATTGGCAAGAACTTTTCCAAGGTGTGATTAAAAATCATCAGTCATAGTTTTTCTCAGAGAATTTGTCAATTCTGGACATGGGCTGAGAAATTATCTTAGCCCAGGCAGAGGACATCTTTGTGAGATTTAAAAAAAAAAAAAAAAAAATTCGATAAAACTTTTAGTGCAGGCTGGAAACTTGAGAGACTTCATACAAATACCAGTTTTCACCACGGAACACTTACTGAGTACCATGTCTGCATGAGATGTGGTGGAGCTGCACCAAAAGTTTTGAAAAGATAGAGTAATATTTTCCTGCAGTCTTGTAGTGCTTGTGCTAGAGGGAGAAGAAGGTCTTCCTTCATGTGTAGGCTTGTCTCCTTGTCAAGGTATTTTCTGAAGCCATTTAGGGCTGGAGGATGAAAAGGCAGGCTGGAACCTATGAAGGGAGGAGCTGGATGGCAGTGTTTTAGGGCTGAGAAGACTGAGACCCACCTGCCTCATAATAAAAATCTCAACAGGGACATGACCTAGAAACAGACACAAACAAGATATAAACTCAGTCTTACTAAAACTGCAAAACAATACCAACCCACTTCAGTTTCTACTTGGATTGAGGTGATCGCTCTCATTCTCTAGGCCAAACAGAAAAACGGGGAACCCATTTGGGTGAACAAGATCATCAAGATATTTTATAAACACTTTCCAAACCAAAAACCAAACCCATTGCTGTTGAGTCGATTCCAACTCAGCGACCCTGTAGGACAGAGTAGAACTGCCCTATAGGGTTTCCAAGTCTGTAATCCTTATGGAAGCAGACTGTCACATCTTTTTCCCACAGAGTGGCTGGTGGGTTCAAACCACTGACCTTTTGGTTAGCAGCTGAATGCTTAACTACTGTGCCACTAATGCTCTTCGAATACTTTCCAGTGTAAAAAAATATTAAAAAAGTGAGTTAGGAAGAATCTATGACCAGTAAGTATGAGGAAAAGCAGGCAATGGAAGCAGACCTACAGATGATCCAGCTATTGGAGTTAAGATACAAGAACTTTAAGTACAATGAATGTATTTAAGAAAATAGGGAAGTGATAGAAAATGTAAGTGATAGGATGGAGAGTTTCACCATATAATTAGAACATACAAAAACAATTAAAGGGACATTTTAGAATTAAAAAATACAATATCCCAAATTCAGAATATACATATCAGAAGCCAAGATCAGTGAATTGGAAGATAGCGCAATCAAAAATATTCAAATTGTAGCAGAGAGAGCGAGAGAAGTAAAATAAAAGCAAATAGTATTAGACACATGAGATCGCGCTCAAAAGATTTAATGCACATGTAATAGAAATCCCAGAAGAAGAAGAGGAAGAAAAGCAGTAGAGGAATATTCACGAATCTAATAGCTGGGGATTTTCTGAAGCTGATGAAAGGCAGCACTCCATAGTTTTAAAGCTTGGTCAACCTCAAGAAGGATAAATATAAAGAAAAATTAAAGCTGCTGAACACTAAAAACAACCAGAATATCATAAATAAGCCAAAAAAGGAAATAAAGAGATGTATGTCTTTCAAAGAAGTAACAATAAGAATTACATCTGACTTTTTAACCAAAATAATGGAAGTTAGAAGACAATAGAATGATATTTTTAATGTTCTGAATAAAAATAACTCCTAACCCTGAATTCTGCACACAGAAAAAATATTATTTAAAATAGAGGAGAAATTAAGATGTTGTTAGACATATAAAATTTGAGATTGCTTGCTACTATCACATCTTTACTAAAGGAAATGCCATATAGTTTTAGAAGAAGGAACCAAAACTAAACCAAACCCACTGCTGTCGAGTCAGTTTCGACTCATAGCAACCCCATAGGACAGAGCAGAACTGCCCCCTGAGGTTTCCAAGGAGCAGCTGGTGGATTCGAACTGCCGACCTTTTGGTTAGCAGCCGAGCTTTTAACCACTGCACCACCAGCGCTCCTGGAAGAAGGAAAACAATCCCTAAATGGGACACATGGAAATGCAGTAGAGGATGAAATATGCCAGAAACAGAAATGTGTGGGTAGACATAAGTTAATACTGTCTGTATTTAAAAAGAAAAATCGTACTGTGTTGTGGAATTTGAGACAAATGTAGAACTATATTGCATGAAAATCATAATGCACAAGTTGAGAGGGGTAAGTAGATGAAATCAGAAGGTTGTAAAGTTCCAGCTGTATTAAGTGTTTTAAAGTCAATAGTATTACACTTTAGTAAGTTAAAGATGCACCTTGTAATCTCTGAGTAAACAACTAAAACACTAGTAAACAAATGCACAAATAAATGTTAATAGAAAAAGAAAACACTGAATAACAAAACACAAGAAGGGAGGAGAAAGGAACATGTAACAGATGATCCAAATAGAAAATAAATACAATAAACCCTGTGAGAGCTGGAAATGGATGAGACTGCCTTGTTTTTCAAGGTCTCACAAGTTTTGTGCCTTTCAAAGGGTGCTTACCACTTTCCTATCTCTCTCTGTTAAGAAGCCTACCTCATGAACACCCAGTGAGTTTTATATATATATTTATATATATATATACGGATATATATATATCCAGAGCCCTGGTGGCGCAGTGGTTAAAGTGATTGACTGCTAACCAGAAGGTTAGCGGTTCAAAACCGCCAGCAGCTCTGTAGGAGAAAGATGTGGCAGTCTGCTTCCATAGAGACTTACAGCCTTGGAAGCCCTATGGGGTTACTATGAGTTGGCATTGACTTGATGACAGTGGGTTTGGTTTGGGTGTGTATATGAATATATATTAGTTTGCTGTACTGTGGTGGCTTTTGTGTTTTTGAGATGCTGGAGGCTATGCCACTGGTATTTCTAATACCATCAGGTCACCCATGGTGGACAGGTTTTAGCAGAGCTTTCAGATTAAGACAGACTAGGAAGAAAGGCATGGCTATCTACTGAAAATTAGCCAGTGAGAACCCTAGGGATCACAACAGAACATTGTCCGACTCACTTACTTTGGACACGTCGTCAGGAAGGATCCGTTGCTGGAGGAAGACATCATGTCTGGTGAAGTACAGGGCTAGTGACTGGAAAGGAGACCCTTGGTGAGATTGATTGGCACAATAGCCCCAGTGATGAACTTAAACATGTTGACAATCATGAGGATGACACATGACCGGGTAACGTTTCGTTCTGTTGTGCTGAAAGTCACCATGAATTGGAGTCACCTCAATAGCAATTGTCTACTTATCTCTGCATAAGTAATTGCATTAAATCTAAATATACTAAATAGAAAACTAAGATTGTCAGGTTAGATTTTTAAAAAAAAGCAAAACAAAACCACATGCTCTATATATGAGTCATACCTTAGTTATAAGATCCCAGATGGGTGGAAAGTAAAATAATGGGAAAAGATATGCCAGGTAGACACTAATCAGAGGAATCAGAAAGATCTCAGTGGCCTGAAAATTAAACAAATTCTTTTCTACATACAGATAGGTGAAAAAAGGAATAAAATGGAAACTATGAAATATTTTTAATTAAATAATAATGGACATAACTACCAGTGCTCATAGGATGTAACTCATGCAAAGACTAAAGGGAAATTTACAGACTTAGATCCATATATTAGGAATAAAAACCAACAAATCAGTGACTTAACCTTTCATCTCAAGAAGTTAGGAAAAAAATTCAAATATGAAATCTAACCTAAGGAAAACAGAAGGAAAGAAATAATAAAGATGAGAACAGAAATAAAATAAATTGAAACAGTTGTACAGAAGGAAAGTTAACAAAGCCAGTGTTGGTTCTCTGTGAAGATTAATAAAATTGATTTACCTCTAGGAAGACTCATTAAGAATAAAGGGAGAAAAGTTACTAATTACCAACACCAGGAGAGAAAACGGGGCATTACCACAGATCATATAGATACCAAAAGGGTTAAAAGAGACTTTATGAACAAACTTACGTCAGTAAATATGACTCTTTGGATAAAATGGACAAATTCCTAGAAAAATACAACTTTCCAAAATTGACCAAAAAGATGTAGAAAATCTCAAGAGTCTGATAACTATATATTTGCTAAAGAAATTTAATGTATTATTTAAAAACTTTCTCACACAGAAAGATAGCTTCACTGGTGAATTCCTTCAACTATTTAAGGAATAACACCAATTTTTTCACAAACTCTTCTAGAGAATAGAAAAAGAAGAAGTACTTAACTAACTCTTTCTAAGAACACAGCTTAATCTTAACGCAAAACCTGGCAAGTACCTTACAAAATGTAAAATTAGAGATACACCTGTTTCATGAATATAAGTACAAAAATCCCTAATGAAATATTCACAAAACGAATCTAGCTAGATTTTAAAATATGAATAAGTGAGATTTATTCCAGGTATGCAATGATGTTTTAACTTCTTGCTTTCTCCCCAAATGTGTCACTAAATTCTTTTAAATATTCTTAAATCTAATGTCACTTGAAGGCAACCTTCTATTTAGAAAGTTGTTTTAATTAGGTACTATCAAACCATATTATTAAAAGATATTTTCTTTTATAAATGCAGATAGAAACTAAAGGTGAATTTCACCTCAATTTCACAAATGAGGGAACTGAGCAGTGACGTTATTAAATAAATAGAAAACTATAGAATTATATTGCAATGGTCTTTATCCCTCCTTTCCCAAAGTTTGCGTTTTCGATGAAGGTGTATAGATCTCTCAAAAATATTTGGCCTATAGGTGTTCCTTGATGATCTCCCTGAGGATTTTAATGCTGCTTTACACGAGCATAACATGAGCGCGACAAAGGACTTTGCCTCTTTCCTACTTATTGTCTCCAAACTGGCTGATATGAAACAGGAATATCAACTCCCATTGTCCAATATCGGTAAGTATATTTTAGTTCCATTGTGGAACAACTTAAAAAATAAATAATCTTGCCTAAGTATATTTTATCCCAGAAGAATAGTAGAGCCCTGGAAAGGTCAACCGTCCTTCGAGTAAGGGAATCACTTCTGTTTTCCAAAGAAAGACACTTCCTGATTACTGGCAGTTAAAAAGGCAGTGGAGCATGAACTAGAGTCATTTATAAACTATGTAGATTGAAGTTTGCTTTTGAGTCAAACCTGGAAAATGGAGTCAGAACACCTATGAGGTGAAGAGAAACTAGGCGCTCTTCTGTCAAACTTTTTCTTGAGAAGGAATATGCTTAGAGTTCATAAACATAGACTCTGGGCAGATGATCAGGTCCAAACCCTCATTCTGCTACTTACTAGCAGTGAGGCTTTGGGCAGATGACTCGGTCTCTTCCTGCCTTACTTTTCTCACCAGATTTATAAGAATGAGAATAGCGTCATCTAGTTTTGGTGAGCTTGATCTGAGTACGTTAATATATATCAGTACCTTCACATAGTGCCTGGCATATAGTAAACAGTCTTAGTGCTTGCTTTTGTTTTTCTTTTTCATAAGCTATTAGTCTAGAGGGGAAGAGAACAGAAAACAGACAAACAGCAATCAAACCAGGAGCTGCGATAGAGGGAAAACAGTTCCGTTGGGGTAGCAACCTTTCCTTTTCAGTATACACTAACAGTCCAACTGGAATAAAAGTCAAGGAGATGGAAGTTTCATTCCCTGGGCCCTAGTAAAGTAGGAACAGCTTGAACAAAAGCAGACAATGATTGTGCTGTGAGCGTCGCAGAAGCAGCAAGATGGGAGTGGGTGAATCTTCCGCCTCCATTACAAATTGGCGCCAAGCTTGAGTGCATGATCTGGTGCTTTGCAAGAGCAGGATTGGAGAATATATTTCTTCTCACATGCCATTTCCAAACCCTCTGACAGCGGATGCACGGAACACCTGTCTCCATGGATTCTGGGGCCAAATCTGGGTTCCATGGGAAAAAGTGCCAAGCTGATAACAATAATACTGTTTAAAACAGTATTTAATTTAAATTTAATCTTTCATTTCCTGTTGGTCAAAGCAACTCAAAATAACAAATTCTGATGATAGTGATAATAGTATTAATAGCTAACAATTAGTGAATGTACTGTGTGCCAAGCTGTGCGAACCACTTTATGTATATATCTTATCAGTCTTCATTAGAATGTCTGCCTTGGAACGGTGAATGATTCCACGTATAGCATGGTCTAGAGTAAGCACATAAGGCTTGACAATTTGCCTGATGCTTACAAACTAATCTATCCCAATCCATTCAGATTTCGCAGGTAAAGAATGTGAAGACTCCCAGCTTGTGGCTCACTTGATGAATTGTAAGGAAGGGAGGAAAGCCATTTCACCATTTGTTTGCCTTTCTGGGAGCACAGATGTTGATTTGCTTCAACCACAGGCTATAGACAATGTAAGCGGAGAATGGGGTTTATGAATACGTGTATCGGGTGTTTAAGAGAGAATGGATTTCCTCTGCTAGGAAGCCTAGGAAGGACTTCAGAATCCCCCAAATCGATAAAAATATCCAGGAAAATGGTACTCTTGAGGCCAGTATGAGTTCAGAGTTGACCTGAGGGACTCTGCTCCTTTATAACAAATTTCTGGGCACCACCATTTTTGAAGATTCTAGAGAGACTGGCATAGGTTTGCTGCTGGAATAGCACATAGAACTATCTTCAAGCTTTCTCAGTATTACTGTAGATGTTTAAATCGCATTTATACTCTGGATAAGTGGTATCCAAAGTAGAGTACATAGAACTAAACACATTTAGATGATCCTGGATAATCCACTTGAGTTTTGGAAGAAACTTGGTAGAAATTTAATTTTTTATTTTAATACAAATATGAAAAAGAAAATAAGTTTTATTACATTTGCTCTTACAGATTGACACTGGTGTCCCAACTCTATTCTATTCCCAAATGAGATAGTCACTTATTAGGTCAGACAGTCATGTATCACCTAAAAGAATCTTGAAAAACTATATACACCCTTGTGCATTTTAAATGGCTATGTACATATTTTATCTTAAGTTTAAATAGTTTCTAATGATTTTTCCAGTTTGAGAAAAATGTTAATATGTTAAAACAAAATTATTGTATCAATCTTTTAAATGTATGAAATGGAATATAAATACCCAGGTGTTTTGATACTCATAATCATCAAATATTTATTTAAAAAATCATAAATAAACTTTTTAAGCAAGAGTTTAAAGTTTTGTATAGTTCTTTTTCTCTTCAACTTGCATTTCACAGTTTCACATAGGATTTGTCTTAATATATTTTTATGTCACCCTCTCACGTTTCTCTGCTAAAATATTATACAATTTAATGTTTACTTCTTGTTAATCTCAGCAACTTAAATATAATAAAAATTTTGATAAGTAGTTGTTCAATATAAAAGTAATATAGTATCTGACATACTTAAGGAGATAGATTTCTTTTTTAATTAGTACGTATGTCCATTGACGAATAGTACTTATTTCTAGAATGAAACAGAGTTTCAGCATCAATTCTATGATGTGAGTGCTGAGAAACCGTCTTCTTTCCCCTGCTCCCCTTCCTCCCTTCCTTTTTCCCCACCTGCCTTCATTCCTTCTTCCTCCCTCTCTCCTCCTCCTCCTCCTCCTCCTCCTTTATGGTAACTGAGTTTTAAAGACTGTTAGAGTTGCTTCATTTTAATTCTTCTCTTGTGGACATACAAGCTCCTTGACATCCTATTTGCAAAGGTATTCTCTGCACCAATTAGGATAATGATATAATTTTAAGTTAGCTTTTCTTTCTTAGTGACTCTTGCTGAGAATTACTGAGGGTGGACAGTTGAAACTGCCAGCCATATGCTGGGAAGGCAATAATTGTCGCAGGTGGAGCTAATCCATTCTGTAGGCGTGGTCAGCTTGGTGCTACCATATGTGCGTAAAAGACACTGCTCCCTGTGTCCCCTTGGAGTAATTATCTCTGTCCTCTTCTGTCTTTTGAAGTGTGTGCTTTAAAAACTTTGATTAAAGGAAGTAACTACGAAGCACAATATAAGAAGTCATACAATGTCTTTACACATAAATGGCACATTAAGAGAAAATGTATTTCTTCAGGTCGTTCTGCGCACAATAGGTATCAGCGGCAATCAGGCTCCTGTGCTGTGGCCACAACAAATTGATAACAAAGGAGGAATAATGCCACTAAATGCTTATGCACTTGATTTCTATAAACATGGTTCCTTGAAAGGATTAGTCCAGGACAACAGGTATGTTTTATCTCTCTGTATCCATATCCATACAATGACTTTAAAGAAATTTAGGACAAGCATAGATTAACCATGCTAAATGTACTGGATCATTTTCTTCAAACTAATGGCAAGAGTGAAGAACAAATTCTGCGTTTTTTCTCAGTGATTGACCAGCAAAATCTTGGCCCTTGGGCTGGTTCACTTGACATAAAGATACTCTAACTGTATAAATGTTTTCACATACTCAGAGATATTTCTGTTCATTCTTATTCTACTTACTCATTATTAGAATTAAAAAATGTTTGAATAACAATACCATACTATCCATTGTCCGAGAGGAATATGAAGTTCTTTAATGTTTATATATCATTAATTTTCAAAATATTGTTTCGTTTAGGATACTTGAAGGTGAAGCTTACTCATTACTGAAAGATTTTGCACTCACAATTAAATCTATCAGGTATGTGATATATTTTAAATATTGATTTCCGATTGTCTTAATAATTTAAAGGTAATTTAAAAAGTGTTGAGCTCTTACTATAAGTCAGTTACGTGGAGGTGCCATTTAGCCTCTTGGGTGCTATGCATTTCAACTCCCAAGTCTGTGCTGGTCTTCTCCTCCATAACCTGTTGCATGGTTTCTGAAATAGAATTAACACCAAAGACCATTTGAGATAAAGCTCCATCTCTCCAGAACCTCAGTCCCAGGCACCACGTACCAACAGGCAACAATATTTCAAAGCCTCATTGACCCCTAGACACAATCAGCGTGTGTCAGATACATGATACTTCAGAGGGCTCATTAGGTCTACATTAGGTCTCTGGTTTACATCTACTCATACTCTTGAATCTCTGCCTTTCACCACTGTTTTCTTCAGACCTCACCCAGTTCTGATCTCTCATACTGGCTTGCTATCTTCATCTGTAAGAGATCCCAGTAGGAACCCAGGCAATTCTGCTCTCCATGTGGATACCCCAATCTCTAGGTGCCATAGATCACTGGGTGTTGCCCAGTTGAATGTCCATCTTCCTAAAGCCTTCAGTCTTATTGCACTTCATTACTTGATAGGTTTCTCTTCATTCTGTCTATAAATTTGCCATGAATCCCTTCTTTATGAGGTTGTTGCTAACTGGGGCATGGTTCTTTATTTCTGTGGTCTATTTGAGCTGAATCAGGTCCTTTGGACTTTTTCTACAGAGAATGAAACTTTTGGGATGCTAGAGCATAAGTGGTTTGCTTTACCAACCTGGGCTATTTCTAGTTAGAGTTTTTCTTTCTTTTACTGAGTTTTTGGTGAAAGTGGCCACAGCAAGTTAGTTCCCACTCGACAATTTCCATACAAATTGTTCAGTGACATTAGTTACACTTATCACAGTGTCAACATTCTCTTTAATTGTTGTTCTGTTTGTTCCATTTCCAGTACTCTAGTTTCCCTGCCCCCTTATCTTCTCATCTTTGCTTGTGAGTAATTGTTGATCTTTTGGTTTCATACAGTTGGTTTTTAAGTAGAGCACTGATCTTACGAGTAATATCCTTTATTTTGTGTGCACTCTGCTATTTCACTAAAGGGTGATCTCGGGATAGGCTCGGTTCTAGGTTCTAAGACTGTCTCAGGGCAATAGTCTCAGGGAGTCCTCTGTTCTCTACTGTTCCAGTTTGTCTAGTTTTTTTTTTTTTAATAAGAATTTGAGTTCTCCACATTTTTCTCCCATTCTATCTGAGACCATCTATTGTGACCCCTGTCAGAACAGTCAGTGGTGGTAGCTGGGCACCATCTAGTTCTTCTGGTCTCAGGGTAGATGAGGTTATGGCTCCTGTAGACTTGTTTCTACTCTGAGCTTTTGGTTACTTTCTTACTGTTTTGCTCCTGGTGAGTAAAGACCCATAGTTGTGACTTAATGGCCTCTGACAAGCTTTTAAGACCCCAGATACTACTCACTTCCCTAGGATGCAGATCATGATTTTTCTGAACTATGTTACATCAGTTGACCGAGTTGTCTCATGAGACTGTGGTCCTAAGCTTTCAAACCCAGAAAACCAATCTTGGAAGGTGTTTGGTTATGTCTGAGGAGTATCCGTATTTATGTCTTCAATGATTATATGTGCCTGCACCCACATATTTGTATTTACACATACCCATAGATACTTCTCTTTGTTCTCACCTCTGTACACACCTGTACCTGCTTGTATACCAACATGCCTATACCCATCCATATGTGCTCAAACACTCATTTATACTTTGGTTGTGTTGTGCTCACTACATCCACATTCGGTGCCATTTCTCCCATCACCAAAAATAGCAAGTCTCTATGATCTAAAGTGTACTTTTCCCTCCCCCCTTCCTCTCTCTGGTAACCACCAATGACCACTGGGTTTTCTATATATATACATATATATATATATATTTGTCTTCTTATAAAAGAGGGATCACACTATATTTGTCTTTATATGCTTGACTTATTGCACTTAGCATTATGCCCTCCAGGTTCATCCATGTTATGTTTTGTGGACTCATCATTGGTCTTTATTGTTGTGCAGTATTCTATGGTATCTATGTGCCACTATTTGCTTATCCATTTGTCCGTTAATGAGTACTTCGGTTGTTTCCATTTATTTGCTATTTTGAATAAAGCAGCAATGAACATAGGTGTGCATATGTCTGTCCTTGTCTTTATTTTTAGGTCTCTAGGTGGTTAAGATCTCAGCTGCTAAACAGAAGGTCCACAGTTCAAATCTACCAGCTGCTCCTTGGAATCCCTACGGGGCAGTTCTCCTCTTTCCTAATGGGTCACTATGAGTAGGAATCAACTCAGCAGCAACAGGGTGGTAGGGCATATACCTAGGAGTAGGATTGCTGGATCATAGGGTAGGTTTATTTCTAGTTTTTTGAGAAAGTGCCATACCATTTTCCATAGTGGTTGTACCGTTTTACAGTCCCATCAGCAATAGATAAGGGTTCCGATCTCTCCACAACCTCACCAACATTTGTTGTTACTTGTTTTTTGTTTTTTAATCACTGCCATTTTAGCTGGGGTAAGATGGTATCTTATTGTAGTTTTGATTTGCATCTCTCTAATGGCTGATGATTGTGAGCATCTTTTCATGTGTTTTTTGGCCGCTTGGATGTCCTCTTTGGTGAAGGTTCTGTTCATGTCCTTTGCCCATTTTGTGATTGGGTTGTTCGTCTTTTCATTGTTGAGTGGTTGCAGTTTTGTATAGATTTTAGAGTTAGACCTTTATCAGATAAGTCTTTTCGGAAGATTTTTTTCCCAGGCTGTAGGTTGTCTATTTACTCTTTTAATAAAGTCTTTTGATGAGCATAAGTTTTAGTTTTTATAAGGTACTATTTATCTATTTTGTCTTCTTCTATTCGTGTGTTTGTTGTTACGTTTAGTATCTGATTTGTACAAAAGATCAGGTACCATAGTTTTCTTCTGGGAATTTTATGGTTTTAGGTTTAACATTTAAGTCTTTGGTCCATTTTGAGTTAGTTTTTGTGTATGGTATGAGGTATGAGTCCTGTTTCATTTTTCTGCAGGTGGATATCCAGTTTTGCCAGCACCATGTATTAAAGAGACTGTTTCTACCCACTGAATGGACTTCGACCCCTTGTTGAAAATCAGTTGTCCATAGATGGCTTAGTTTAATTCTGAGTTCACAGTTCTATTCCACTTGTCTATCCTTGAACCAATAGCAGGATGTTTTGATTACATGGCTGAATAGTATGTTTTGATATCAGTGAATGTGCGGTCTCCTGCTTTGCTCTTTTTCTTCAAAATTACATTGGCTATTCAGGGTTTCTTTCCTTTCCGTGTGAAGTTGGTCATTAGTTTTTCCATTTCAGTAAAGAATGTTGTTGGGATTTGTGTTGGGATTGCATTGTATCCATAGACTGTCTTAGTTAGAATCGACATTTTCACTATATTAAGTCTTCCAATCCATGAGCATGGGATGTCTTTCCATTTTTGTAGGTCTCTTTTAGTCTACTGTAGTAATGTTTTATAATTTTCATTGTATAAGTCTTTTATGTCGCTGTTTACATTAATTCTTAGGTATTTTATTGATTTCAGGGCTGTTGTAAATGTACTATTTTCTTTATTTCTTTTTCAGAGTACTCTTTGTTAGTGTAGAGGAACCCAACGATTTTTATGTGTTGATCTTGAACCCTGCAACATTGCGAAATTCTTCTATAACACTTCCAGCAGGTTTCTTGTGGAATCTTCTAGGGTTTTCTATGTATAGGATCATGTCACCTGCAAATAGAAATGGTTTAACTTCTTCCTTTCGGATTTGGATACCTTTTATTTCTCTTTCTTGTCTTATTGCTGGGTCTAGGAATTCCAGTACAACGTTGAATAAGAGTGGTGGTAATGGGCATCCTTGTTTCATTCCCATTTTCAAAAAGAAAGCTCTCAGTCTTTCTCCTTGAATATAATGTTGGCTGTTGGTTTTGTCTATATGCTCTTAAATATGTTGAGAAATTTTCCCCGATTCCTGTTTTGGTGAGAGTTTTTATAAGGAAAGGGTATTGAATTTTACTGAATTGAATGCTTTTTCTGCATCAATTGATATAATCATACAGTTCTTTTCATTTGTTTTATTTATGTGGTGAATTACATTGATTGATTTTCTAATGTTAAACCACCCTTGTAATGCTGGTATGTATCCCACTTGATTCATGGTGTATGATTT
>NW_004444156.1:3105864-3118552 GCF_000243295.1 Trichechus manatus latirostris
TACTCTGCCCTACAGGGTCACTATGAGTTGGAATCAACTTGACGGCAATGAGTTTGGTTTTTGGTTTTGCCTGGTTTAGGTATCAGGGTTATTTTGGCTTCATAGAGTTTGGTAGTGTTCCTTCCTCTTCTGTGTTTTTGAAGAGATTGAGTAAGATTCGTGCCAACTCTTCTCTGAATGTTTTATAGAATTCTCCAGTGTAGCCATGTGGTCATAGGCTCTTTTTGTTGTTGGTAAAGAATTCTTGGTTGGCAGTTGTTTTTGTTCAATATTTTATATATGTCTCCGCATTGTCTTCTGGGCTCTGACGTTTCTGGGGAGAAATCCTCACTGATTCTTATGAAAGATCTTTGGTATGTTATATTGCATTTTTCTCTTGCTGCTTTCAGAATTCTCACCTTGTCTTTTGTTTTCAAGAATTTTATTAGGATATGGCATGGAGTTGATCTTTTTGTGTTTCTTCTAATTGGAGTTCATATGGCTTCCTATATTTGCAGACTTGGTTCTCTCTTCAGGTCTGGAAAATTCTCTCTGATTATCTCTGGAAAATAGTTTCTATGCCATTACTGTTGTCATGGTGCTCTGGGATCCCAGTGATTCCAATGTTAGATTTCTTAATTGAATCCTGTATTTCCTTTTGGGTTTGTTTGCTTTTCTTCTTTTCTCTTGAGACTTGATAAGTTCAGTTATTTTGTCTTCTAGTTCATTTATCCTATCTTCTGTCCATTCAACTGTTGTTGAGTGTTTCTCTTGCTTTTTCTAATTCAACTGTTTTGTCAGTTGTGGTAGTTCTTTTTTTGTTGTTTTCAGTTTCCTTGTTGAGTCTCTCATGGTGTGACTTCATTTGTTTCCTAATCTCTGCTAGTGTGTTTTCTGTGTGCTTTTTGCTTTATTTAAACATAATTAGCACAATAGTCTTAGAATTTTCAATTCTTTCCATTAATCTGGCCTCCATAGAAGAAATTGCCTCGTCTTCATGTTTTGCTTTTGATTGGTCCTTCTTCTCTTGTGATTTTGTGTTTTCCTATTTTTTGTTGACCTTGGGCCATTTTATTATCTTTTTTGTTGTTGTTATTTTTACCTTAAATTTTGTTTTCTACTTTCTGTGGGAAAATTTTCTGATTGGGTGCCCTGGTGGCAGAGCAGCCAAGCGCCCAGCTGCCACTTGAAAGGCCAGCCGCTCCGTGGGAAAAAGATGTGGCAGCCTACCTCCACAAAGATTCACAGCCTTGGGAATCCACGGAGCAGTGCCAGTCTGCCCCACAGCGTTGCTGAGTCAGAATGGGCCCAGCGGCAGTAAGCTTGATATCTTCTCCTGAGAGCCACTAGAGGGCACTCTTATTAATAGGTTTTATTCAGTGCTGATTCAGTTCTGCAGGCTTGATCTCTGGAATTCAGTATGCATGTTCAGGCATGGGAGAGGTTGTTTAGCTGGTCACAGATACTAACATAAGCAGTGGGGCTCGACTTCCCTGAGGTGAAGGTGGGGGCTCTGTATGTCTTTCCCTCACAGGTGCCCCTGCACAGGCTCTTCCAAGGTGTCCTGCTGTGATAAGGGAGCCAGCCATTTCCCTCTGTGTTGCCCATCTATCCCTAGTATTCCCTTGCCCTTGCAGTTCCTCCCAGTCCTAGTGACTGTCTCGGGCCTCAGTGAGATTCAGTAATGCCACAATCTCCCTTCACCCCTTCCCAATTGCACAGCCTGTGAACTCCCAAGGCCAACCTGTGCCTCTGTAAAAATTCGGGCTACAGCTTCCTCAGATTAGCTCCCTTTATGTGTTCCTTGTTTGGGATGTTGCCCAGCCCTGTCCCAAACTGAGTGCTGCAGATGTTAGCAGGTAGGATCTCCCGGCTTCTGTGCCATCTCTGCTTCTCCCCTCCCCTGCTTCTGGACTCACCTTGACTCTCCAACACTTCAGCTGCCATCTGGAGTTCTGAGTTTCAGTCTGGGCTTGTTTTTATTTGTTGTTCAGGGGGTTAGTTGTTGAGTGAGTAAATGGGAGTGTCCACTTACTTCACCATCTTGCTTCGCTTCTCTAGTTAGAGTATTTCTTGGGTGGCTCCTTGTTATCCTTGTTAAAATTTCCAGGGCACCCCAAAAAACTCCAGAGACTTTGGAGTGATCTCAAGAACCAGGCCTAGGAAAATCATGCATTCATGTGTTCAGTTATTCACCTAACAAATACCAGAGTATTGTTGGTTTGAGATATACTTCTAGGCATTTAAGATATAAAATAACGAAATCTATTTCTGCTTTAAAAGATCTTATGGTATGGTGATAGAAACTGACTAATAGTAATAGAAATGTAGTAAGTGCTCTGAGAGCATGGGTAAAGGGTGACTAACTCTACCCTGGATTCAGAGAAGGATTCTCAAAGTTTTTAGCTAGGTCTTACAGGATGAGTGATAATTTATTAAATAGGAGAAAAGGAAGATGGGAGAAGATTCTAGGCAGAGATAATAGTGCTTCCAATGTACAGAAATGAGAAAGGGCCTGACTTGTCGGGGATGGGCTTCAAGCTCACTACAGTGACAAGCACAGTATGGATGTTGTCGAAGGGATGGGGGAAGATGCTGAGTCTCAGTAAAGGGAATTTGTATGTATATGGGAAGGGTCTTAATTATTACATTATAGAGCTTGGGCTTAATAGTTTGAGCAACGTGTAAACAGTAGGTAAGCATGAGTGTGACATAGCTCTATGGTTTAGATATGTGGCTGATGTGTGTAGGGTTAACTCAAAGGATAGAGAGACTTATAAAGCAAGGAGCTAAGTAACCAGGTTGTAACAGTAGTCCCGGTGAGAGTGAGTGAGATTCTGAATTAAGGAAACAGAAGTTAAGGATGGAGAAGAGGGATTAGAGAAATAATTACGAGGTAGAATTCATAGAAATGGCCAATAAATTTTGTGTAGGAGGTGAAGATGACCGACATTTCTATTGCAGTTAATGATACATAGGAAACATAGGGTGAGGGTGAGATTTGGGGACTGAGAACAGAAAATGGTGAGCTAGAATTTATATGTCATATGATGTCTATGTGATATTGTTCAAGAGGAAATGTCCAGGTCTGTAACTCAAGAGAAAATTCAAAATTGTAGATACAGAGCTAACTATTCTTCGTGGTAGGCCAGTGAAGACACTAGAGAAAAAACTGGACCTGTAGTGGAAACAAGGAAGTTATAAATAATAAAAAGCTGACAAAATGTCAGGTCCTGGTTGTCTTCAACGTTTGACCAGCACTGCTGAACTGCTCATTCCTGGATTTATTCTTTCTTTTCTTGCCACCCGTGTATTAGTTTCTTATTGCTGCTTCAACAAATTACCACGCAATTGATGACTTAAAACAACACAAATTTATTTTCTAGATGTCGGTAGTTAGAAATAAGTCTTACTGGGCTAAGATCAAAGTTTTGGCAGGGCTGTATTCCTTACTGGAGGCTCCATTTAAGGGAGAATCAGTTTCCCTGGCTTTGCCAGCTTCTAAAGACCACTTGCATTCCTTGATTTGTGATCTTCTTTCATCTTCAAAGTCAGCGATAGCTGGTCAAGTTTTTCTCACATCACATTGCTCTGACCCTGACTCTCTTCTGCCTCCTTCTTTTTAGAACAACCTCGTGATTATATTGGGCCAATCCAGATAATCCAAGATAATCTACCGATCTCAAGGTCAACTGATTAGCAGCCTTAATTCCCCTTTGCCTTGTAACCTAACAAATGTTCACAGATTCTGGAGATTAGGAAATGAGTGTTTTGGGGGGGCCCACCATTCTGCCTGCCACACCCTGTTTTTTCTATTTTCTTACACATCAAGGTAAAGGAAGAAATATTTTTCTCTTAATAGAGGTAGCTTCTTTATTTACTGGACACAGTAGCAGAAAAACCACAAAATGGCTCCATAAGTGATATGCAGAGAAGAGAATTTGTGTTGCTGCTATTGAAGTGAGGTGGGGATCAGGTTACATGGAATTTGGTGGCCTTTCAAACTCTCTTGGTAATAGAAATGGAGAGGAATTGCATAAGGATTATTCATTATCTTACATTATTTTAGAGGGGATTTTGCAATAAATATGTTTCTTATCATTATTCCTCATATTATTTCATCGTCTGGTGGAACTCACTTTTTTCTGCTTATTTGGGGAAAGTCTTATAATATTGAATCTTGGTATCACCAAAATGCATGCTGTATGTAATTTTTTTTTCTTTTCTTTTTACAGCGTTTCCTTGCGTGAACTCTGTGAAAATGAAGATGACAACGTGGTCTTAGCATTTGAACAACTGAGTGCAGACTTTTTTGAAAAATTTAACAAAATCTAAAACAAGATCTCCTCCAAACTACTTAAAATATTGCCACGGGTGTTTTTAAAGTCATATTTTATGATTATCAGGGCTTTGCCAGAAATACATATTTGGGGCTCTATGACATGAAAAGAGCAAGCATTTTGAAGTCAGAGCTATGATCAGACTGGCCATGTTCTATCATGTGTACCCTTGGACAAACTATTGAATACCTCTGAGTCTCCGTGTCTTTATATAATTGACTAATAATGCTTACTTTCCAGGTAGCTTGAGGATTGATTAAGAAAAATGCATGGAAAAAAACTTGCATAGAATAATAGATCAATAAATGGTAGTTTTGTTATATTTTTAGTACTTTGAAGTTATTTATAGTTGAATTTTAATTTCCAAATTTAACATTTTTAATTATGCCCCTACTTTATTGAGGACCCATGTTAATACAAGACAATCAGTTAAGTATATATGCATTAGTTATGGAAGAAGAAAAAAAATAACATTGAGTCTGCAAGGGACACACTGCTCTCTTTCGGAAGAAGAATCTGAGACTTGAAGTATCTTTCTAGCGTCAGTGATAGCTTTACTGTGAGTCACCCAGGTTGCCTCTTTAGACTTCTCAAAGATCATCAGCACAACTTTCTCATTCTTGGCAGTGGTTAAGGATTTGTACGTGACTGAAGAACGGTTTTCACTCTGTGAGGACTAAGCGAATACTAAATTCTTATTATTTTTCTCCTCAGTGTCATAATTTGTAAAAGGTCTCCTAAGGGTAGAATAAGTGATTAAAGTAATCTAAAGGTGAAATACATTCTTTTAATATAATCACTTAAATGTGATTCCATGATGCATGCATAGCTATCAAATATTTTTAAAATATAAAATTTTTAGTCTAAATGAGTATTTTGTTACAAATTCTGTGATGCTTTAAAGAAAACATATAGCTAATGATTTTACTTTGTTTTAATTGTATATAATATAGAACTGGGAAACTATAAAGAAAGACAATGAGTTCCATCTATTTACCACTGGTCTCTGTGTGTTAATGTAAGCGTCTGTCACGGTGTTTGCAAATACGTGTGCATTTTATATATAATAGTTGATATATAACTGTTTCCTTCCCTAGCCGAAGCCTCAGGTCACAGTTGTGGAATCTATTTTAGACTCTTAACTTGAATTGAGAGCATTTTATTTTCTTAGCAAAAGGCGTCTCTCATCTAATACACAGATGTCTTACTGAAAGAACATAATTGTATGACATTATTTATAAATAGGTTACACTGACTGAGAAAAATACTCGTATTTCATTTTGTCTGGAATAGAACTGACCCATCATTGATTTGTATCAAGCATGTGCCACATTGGGGTCTCTACTTTCTTAGGAGTAAACCCTTTTCACTATTTTGCAATAAGCACTGCAGCAACAATTTCTGAACACCAATGTATTTAGAAACCAGTGTTGTCTCTACTGCTGGTTAATGCCTACTCCGGGCAATCACAGGCAATATTAATATGTTGTCATGTGGCTTTCCACACCCTACTTGTAGTTTCATGCGTCTGATTGAGAGATGAACTGTTTTTTTTTTTTAAATAGTTTTTTTTTTGTTTCTTCTTTTTTTTTTATTGTAGGGGATGAAGGTTTACAGAGCAAACTAGTTTCTCATTAAACAAATAATACACATATTGTTTTATGACATTGGTTGCCAACCCCATGACATGTCAAAACTCTCCCCTTCTCAACCTTAGGTTCCCCATTACCAGCTTTCCTGTCCCCTCCTGCCTTCTCATCCTTGCCCCTGGGCTGGTGTGCCCATTTAATCTTGTTTTGTTTTATGGGCCTGTCTAATCTTTGGCTGAAGAGTGAACCTCAGGAGTGACTTCATCACTGAGCTATAAAGGTGTCCAGAGGTCATACTCTCGGGTTTTCTCCAGTCTTTGTCAGACCAGTAAGTCTGGTCTTTTTTGTGTTTGTTTTCTGAGTTAGAATTTTTTCTATATTTTCCTCTGGCTGTGTCCAGAACCCTCTATTGTGAGCCCGGTCAGACTAGTTGGTGGTGTAACCGGGCACCATCTAATTGTGCTGGACTCAGTCTGGTGGAGGCTGTGGTAGTTGTGGTCTGTTAGTCCTTTGGACTAATATTTCCCTTGTGTCTTTGGTTTTCTTTTTCTCTCTTGCTCCAGACGAGGTGAGATCAGTGGATTATCTTAGATGGCTGCTCACAGGCTTTTAAGACCCCAGACGCTACTCACCAAAGTAGAATGTAGAATGTTTTCTTTAGAAACTATGTTATACCAGTTGAGCTAGATGTTCCCTGAGACCATGGTCCCCACAGCCCTCAGCACTCTGGGAGTTTGGATGTGTCTGTGGAGCTTCCATGACCTTGCCTTGGGCACGTCGTACTGGCTTCCCTAGTATTGCGTACTCTCTTACACTTCACCAAAGTTACCACTGATATATTGTCTATTTTATGTTTCCCCCCTCCACTCATAACTATTAAAGATTGTTTCTTTTTGTGTGTAAATGTTTTCATGAGTTTTTATAATGGTAGTCTCATACAATATTCATCCTTTTGTGATTGACTTATTTCACTCAGCATAATACCCTCCAGATTCATCCATGTTGTGAGATACTTCACAGATTCATCATTGTTCCTTGTCTTTGCCTAGTATTCCATTGTGTGTATGTACCGTAGTTTGTTAATCCGTTCATCTGTTGATGGGCACCTACATTGTTTCCATCTTTTCACTGTTGTGAACAATGCTGCAATGAACATGACTGTGCATATGTCTATTCATGTGATGGCCCTTATTTCTATAGGATATATTCCTAGGAGTGGGATTGCTGGATTGTGTGATATTTCTATTTCTAGCTTTTTAAGGAAGTGCCATATCACCTTCCAAAACGGTTCTACCATTTTGCATACCCATCAGCAATGCATAGGAGTTCCTAACTCCCCTCAGCCTCTCCAACATTTGTTATTTTCTGTTTTTTTGTTTTTTTTTAATTTGTGGCAGTAATGTCGGGTGAGATGGTATGTCATTGTGGTTTTGATTTTCATTTCTCTAATGCAAGTATTTTCTCATGTATCTATTAGCAACTTGAATATCTTCTTTGTTCATATCCTTTGCCCATTTTTTAATTGGATTACTTGTCTTTTTGTTGTAGAAGTGTTGGATTTTCCTGTAGATTTTAGAGATTAGAACTTTGTCGGATTTGTCAAAGCCAATTTTTTTCCCAGTCTGTAGGTTCTCTTTTTACTCTTTTGGTGAAGTCTTTTGATGAGCATAAGTGTTTAATTTTTAAAAGATCCCACTTATCTAGCTTATCTTTTGGTGTTTCTGTATTGTTACTTATTATTTGTATCCCGTTAATGCCGTGTATTAGGGCTTCTACTGTTGATCCTATTTTTTCTTCTATGATCTTTAGAGTTTTGGGTTTTATATTTAGGTCTTTGATCCATTTTGAATTAGTTTTTGTGTATGGTGTGAGGTATGGGTCCAGTTTCATTATTTTGCAGATGGACATCCAGTCTTGCCAGCACCATTTGTTAAAAACACTGTCTTTTCCCCATTTGATGGACTTTGGTCCTTTGTCAAAAATCAGGTGACCATAGGTAGATAGATTTACATCTGGGTTCTCAATTCTGTTCCATTGGTCAGTGTGTCTGCTGTTGTATCAGTACAAGGCTGTTTTGACTACCATAGCTGTATAGTACCTTCTGAGGTCAGGTAGTGTGAGTCCTCCTACTTTCTTTTTCTTCTTCAATAGTGCTTTACTTATCTGAGGCCTCTTCCTTTTCCATATAAAGTTAATGATTAGTTTTTCCATCTCTTTAAAGAATACTGTTGGTATTTGGATCAGTATTGCATTGTATTTGTAGATTGCTTTGGGTAGAACTGACATTTTCACAATGTAATTCTTCCTATCCATGAGCATGGTATGTTTTTCCATTTATGTAGGTCTCTTTTGGTTTCTTGCAGTAGTGTTTTGCAGTTTTCTTTGTATAGGTCTTTTCTATCCCTAGTTATACGTATTCCTAAATATTTTATTTCTTTTAGGGGTTATTATAAATGATGGGAAACCCTGGTGACGTAGTGGTTAAGAGTTTGACTGCTAACCAAAGGGTCAGCAGTTCAAATCCATCAGGTGCTCCTTGGAAACCCTATGGGGCAGTTCTACTCTGTCCTATAGGGTTGCTATGAGTTGGAATCAACTAGATGGCAACAGGTTTGTTTGTTTTTTAATTATAAATGGTATTGTTTTCCTTTTTGTAGATCTCTTTATTGGTGTATAGAAGTCCAACTGATTTTTGTATGTTTATCTTGTATCCTGCTGCTCTGCTGAATCTTTCTTTTAGTTCTAGTAGTTTTCTCGTGGAGTCTTTTGGGTTTTTTATGTATTGTATTATCTAATCAGCAAATAGAGACAGCTATATTAAGTGTTTTATTTTTTGTTTTGTTTTGTTTTTTTCCACTCGATTGAGTCAATCTGGCTTCCTGATATTAGAGAGGAGAATAAGACTATTTATTGCGATCTGTTATCTTCTTAAAAGAGGGGAGTTATTCCTAACCTCGCTGAGGAACCGCTAAAGGGCAGGCCCCCTTCTGATTATAGCGAGTATGTCAAAGACTAACCTGGAGCAATTTAGGAAGAATGAGTTTACATAGGAACTCTGAAAACATTGATATATTGAAGAAACAACAACAAAACTTTATTTGGAAGCCTCTGGGTGGTGCAAATGGTTAAGTTCTTGACTACTAACCAAAATATCGATTGTTTTAATGCACTCAGAGGCACCTTGGAAGAAAGGCCTGGTGATCTACTTCCTAAAGGTCACATCCTTGAAAACCCTATTGAGTGCAGTTCTACTCTGCACACATGGGGTCGCCAAGAGTTGGAATTGACTCAGTGGCACCTGGCTTGTTTTTCTTGGTTTAAGCTTTATTTACTTCGATAAAATGGCAATAATAATAGCACACACCTCATGGGATTTTTGTGGTAATTAAATGCGATGATGCATGTCAAGGGCTAGCATGCTGCCTAGCTCATAAAAAAAGCTCAGTAAAAGCTATTATAACAAGGCCTAATTTTTTCCTGTTAGCAAATGTGTTCTGGTTCTGCGTAGGCCCAGTACAGTACCTAATACTAGTGAGAACTGACGTAAAATAAATTCATGACTTAATAATGAGCTAAGTTCCAGGTTGTTCAGTTTTCTTTCTCAATATCGTCATCATTAAAAAACACACTATTTCCAATCAAAGGAAGAAAATCTGACAGAAGTGAGAAATGTTTTCCACCTCCTTTTTAAAAGAACTTGATTTTCCAGCTTCTAATAAGAAACTCTTTGCTCTTCTGGGCTCTTTCCATTGTGGACAAGCCACCCCTACCCTTTCTTTTCTTTGAAGAGAAAACTGGTTTCCACTTTTCTCCATTTATTACCCAATTCCACTCTGGAGTTCTCACCACCACCTAGAATTCCAAGATACTGTGCATATGCACAACAGTAGGGAATTAAGTGCCTGGGACAGTAAAAAGGAAAGATAAGCTGGCCCTGAAACCCTAATTGCAAACATTAACACGTACACGACAAAAAATAAAGAGCATGTTTTTTCTCAATTTAAATTATTTGTGTTGTATTATTGGTGTTACAAATGTTCACACTGGACAGCAACACTAAAGTTTTTCATAAACGTGAACTTCTTAAAATAGAAACTCAAAGACCATGTCCTATTTTATCCCACTTATACATGCCCAGCATTGGAAGAGGGAAAGGAAAATTCCACCACTTACTGTGCAATTTCAGATTCCACGGTATCCTGTGTAATTCCTCCACCTCTACATTTTCTTAGTTACATTTTATTTAGATTCCTCCCAGATTTCCTGTGTTCATTCCTGTTATCGCCTCTGCTATCTGTGGTTGTTAACGCCATAGAGTGCATTTGACTCACCGCACCCCATGTGTGCAGAGTAGAACTGCTCCACAGGGCTTTCAAGGCTGTGACCATTAGGACGCAGATTGACAGGCCTGTGTTCCTAGGCACTTGTGGGCTGTTCCCGTGGGCTGTTCCATCTGCCTACCTTTTGGGTAGTAGTCCAGTGCTTAACTGTTTGCCACCCAGGGCTCCCGCCTCCGCTATTCCAAAACCAAACCAAGCCCATTGCAGTCAAGTTGATTCCAACTCATAGCTACCCTATAGGACAGAGTGGGATTGTCCCATAGGGTTTCAAGGAGCAGCTGGTGGATTCGAACTGCTGACCTTTTGGTTAGCAGCCCAACTCTTAACCACTGCACCACCAGGCTCCGCCTCTGCTATTACTTCCTTAAAATTCTCAAGTAGAAGAGGTGACTGACCTATCTCAGATCAGTATTCTGCGTCAAGAGAATTGGTTAAGAAGGAAACTGAAATTTAGGGGAAATTGGGGAAAAGGAAACCGAAATGGTTCCAGGTTAGAGAAACGAATCTGAAACTCACTGATTTGGTAGGAGTCTGGCTAAGGCTGCTTGGCGGCTGGGAACGCCCAGTTGGGCTCCAAGGTTCTGGGCGCCGGTCGCTCCCCTGCTCCCTCCCAGCAGCGCACTCAGCAAGATGGCTCATTGTAGGCAGCAAGTCTGTTTCCTAGATGAGGAGCGAGAGGTGCTCCCGGCCAGCGAGGGCCTGGGGGGCTGAGGGGTGTCGCTAGGAAGGAGTCTGGAGCGGAGCTGTCCCGCGGGGATTCTAGGTGTCATTCTATATCTGGCGAGCTGGCCCGGAAGCCGCTGGGGAGCGCGCCAGGCGCAGGCTGCAGAAAGCTGGGAACTGGGAACGCCCACCAGGCTCTCAAAGGCACGAAGAGGCCTCTACCCACTGGGAAAGGCAAGGCGTGGGGAGAGACAGAGGGAAAGGACACCTGCGGATGATCTCTGAGGTCTGAAGAAGAGGGGAGAGTGCTCAGGCATTTAACGACCCTCTTCAAGGACTTGTATGTGGGGTGGGGCCGTACTGTGGGCTATTGAGGGGAAAGTAAGGGGAGTCAGATCTGAGCACAGCCAGTAACACCTGGAATTTGATCTCAGGAAGCCTACTTCCTCCTCCTGGCCCGCATATACGGTATTTTCAACGCCTGTTTGGCTTTTATCATTTTTCTGGAAAGATCATTCGTTTGTCCCTCTCCTTCTCCCTCTACCTTTTGTTTACAAAGCTGCGTTTAAGAATTTCTAATTAATTTCCCAAGGTTTTCCATAACCAAAGAATCTGATGTCGTTATGTAGGGGCCTTGGGAATCATTAAAAACTTCTAAAGGCAGAATTACAGGTCCAAAAGTAATACTGACGTGACACAAAGCTTCAGGGCTTGAATAACTTTCCTGAAAAGAAGAACGTACCATTCAAATCTAAGGTTTGCCATTTGTAGTCTAGGAGAAAAAAAAACAGCTGCAGGCCGTAGAGGGTGCTAAAATAATTGAGGGCGGGTTTTGCATCCAAGGTTCCTGCTCTCCCCTAACTGAAAGATTGTGAATAGTTTAGTGTGTACCCTTCCTGGTATTTTCTACTCAAAAACAAGTGTATGACTCTACAAAAAACAATTGCTGCAGGGCAACCCCACGTGTGTCAGAATAGAACGGTGCTCCATAGTGTTCTCAATGGCTGATGTCGCAGAAGTAGATTGCCAGGCCTTTCTTCTGAGGTGCCTCTAGGTGAATTCGAACTGTCAACTTTTTGGTTAGCAACTGAGCAAGTTATAGCTCTTACCTATCTGTCTATCTATGTATCTAGACATCTATACACTTTTAAAACACATTTGACTCTTATGGTGCTGATGTGCAACATGCTTTTCTTGCTTAGTGGTTTATTGGTTCATATCAGTCTCATTTAGGAACAGCTGTATAATATCCCACTGTATGCCATAATATAATTGATTGGTTTAATTAGATTAGTTTTTTATACCAAAACCAAACCCACTGCTGTCGGGTGGATTTCCACTCATAGCGACCTGGTAGGGTTTCCAAGGCTGTAAATCTTGACAGAAGCAGATTACCACATATTTCACCCGAGGAGCCATTGATAGCGTTGAACTGCTTACCTTCCAGTTAGAAGTCAGGCCCTTTAACCACGGCAACCCAGGGCTCCTTAGTTTTTTATACACATGGTTAAAAATAAACAAACAAAAATCAGAGAAGGACATAAAACAACACAAAAGAAAAATGCCTTTCTTTGCTAACTTCCCCCTCATACTTAGTCCCACATTTTTAGTACTCTTGAGGGTTACTATTATAAAGATATACTTATAAATCTATTTCTTGGCTACTTATATACTTGTAACTTTATTTCTTTTTTAAATATTTTATTGTACTTCAGGTGAAGGCTTACAGAACAGATAGTTTCTCATGTAACAGTAACACACATGCTGTTTTATGACA